>NC_092341.1:106245000-106347500 GCF_046630445.1 Rutidosis leptorrhynchoides
TACTTACATGTTCTTGAACTTTCAAAGTTAACTTTTAGTTCAAGATTAATGAGATCAAAGTTAACTAGTAACACTTGACCAATAACAACCAACAAACATGAAATTTAAGTGCATGATGTAAAGAATAAACTAAGTAAACAAGTAACTAGTTCATGAGTTTCATACTTTAAAGATTCAAGCCTAGGTCTTGATCTTTAAGAAAGTAAACTTTAAAGTTTACTAACATGAATTACAAGTATGCTTTCACAACTCATGAACTTAAATCTTTTTAAAGCATTATATGTAGAACATAAACTAAAGAGTTTTGTTCTTGTATGTCTTGTAAGAACAAGATAAATGAAGAATGAAACTAGTAAGTTTGATTCTTGAAAACATGTATGTAATAACTACAAGTAAGTAACAACTACAAGAAGTAACAAAACAATAATCAAAGAACAAGTGATGATGATGATTAAGGGGTGTTTTGGTTCGGTTTTATCAAGGAGAAAGAAGGGAGAGTTGTTCATAATACTTACAAGAATTAGAGAGAAAATGAGAGAAAAGTTAAGAGGTAAGTTTGAAGTGAAGTGTGAGAATGAGATTGCAAGTAATGAAGTAGTAAAAAAAAAAATTGAAACTCCCCTAAAAGCCAATGAAGGCCGACGGTTTCAATATCCCAAGGGGAGGAGGGAAAGATCCATGAGGTTATTGCATGCTAAAGCTTAAAAAGATGGATATTAGAGTTGATTTCATGGGGATAAGGTGATAACTAGATTCTAATTGCACTAACCAAACTAGTTACACATAAATGGGTTATTTACATGTAAGTATGGGCTAATAAGTCCACTAAAGAAGTAGGGTGGGCTTCATAGGTCCATTAATACTAATAAAGGCCCAAGTTCAAGTAATTAACAATTAAATCCAACAAAGCCCAAGTAATTAACTAATAATCTTAGTTAATTAAAATGATTAATAAAACTTAATCATGAATATAAATAATACTTGAAAATATTATTCGTGCAAGTTTCGTTTGTCACAAAGACGTTTTGGGCAATTTAAAGTCAAGTACGGTTAATCATGGCAACAAGTAAATGTAATAACATACATTCGTTTTATCACAAGTATTAATAATAATAATTATTAATAAATAAACGTTGAAAAATCCAAGGTCGTTACAACACATACCCCGTTCACTACCAAGGTTAATAAAACTCTTACAAGTAAAAAATAAACCATACACTTAGAATCTTGGAGAGAATCCAAGAAAAATGAAGAGATTGTTTCTGTTTCATGAATTTGTAGCATAACTTGCAAACCACTAAAATCAAGACCAAGGTATTAACAACTTATAATATTATATATATATATATATATATATATATATATATATATATATATATATATATATATATATATATATATATATATATATATTATAACACGCTTCCTAGCTAGGTATTGTAGATAACAAATAAAACTGAATTTTGCGAGTCACAAAAGCTTTGGGAATCTATAGTATCTATTAAATCTCTAATTTGATGACATTATAAATAAGCTATTTTCTTTGTTAAAAAAAAATTCAAAAAGAAAAAATTAGAGGACATCTAGATGATGTCATTAAACAATTTAATTACAATTAAAAAAATTAAGATTTATTAGATTATTCAAAAAAGCTTGAACGTGTATTCGGTCCATACAAACAAGTTGATTTTGTTTCTACGGATAAGATTAGAACTTTTAGAAGTTATCTAGAATTGCAACTCTATCCGGCTATTCAATTGTATTTTCAAAGGAGTGTTATGGTTCCCCTACCCAGGAATTTTTTTCCCCAAAGAGGAATTAGACAAGGGGATCCTCTCTCCCCCTTCTTGTTTATATTGGCGGTAGAAGGTCTCAATGTGTTCACTAACATGGCGGTACAAAGAGGTATTATAAAAGGAGTGTCGATTGGAAAAGAAGAGGTTGTCATCTCGCATCTTCAATATAGGGATGACACAATATTCATGGGTGAATGGAGTAAAAGCAACATCTCAAACGTGGTGAAATTATTGAAATGCTTTGAGGAAGCTTCGGGTTTCAAAATAAATATGTCTAAAAGTTGTCTTTATGGGTTGGGAGTATCGAAGGAATCTACTGAGAGGGTCTCTTACCGGATCGGTTGTAAAACGGGGGAGCTTCCTATTACATATTTGGGGTTACCGGTGGGTTCTTGGATGACAAAAATGAGTGAATGGGATCCTGTGATTAAGAAGTTCCATAAAAGATTCTCGGATTGGAAATCGTGTTCGTTATTATTTGGTGGTAGATTAACCTTAGTTAAATCGGTCTTATCTAGCTTATCGTTGTACTATTTCTCATTATTTCGTGCTCCGACGTGTGCCTTATCCTTGCTCGAAGGTTTGAGACGTAAGCTTTTTTGGGGCGGGATTGGGAAAGAATCTAATATTTCTTGGTTTAAATGAGATTCAATCTTGCCTCCTTACAATAGGGGGGGGGGGGGGTGTTGAATATTGGGTCCTTAAAAGCTAAAAATTGGACTCTTATTGTTAAATGGTGGTGGAGATTTCGAAACAAAAATGATGCTCTTTGGGTTAAAACTATTAGAAGTATTTATGGGCGGGATGGTGGGTTGGGTTTCATGGGTAATTCGGGTCACTTAGGGGGGGGGGGGGGGGGTATCGCCTTGGAAAAATATTATTTTCATCTCTAAGCATATGACCAAATGCAACTTTAATTTTCTCGAGTCCTTCAAGCTTTGCATAGGTGATGGCTATACGCTTCGATTTTAGGATAACTTATGGCTTGGAGATAAGTGTTTGAAAGATAGATACAATCGGCTGTACATATTAGAGACTGCTAAAGCTGCTTTGGTTCGTGATTGTATTAGTTAGAATGGTTCAAATTGGGTGGGTCATTGGAATTGGATTCGTGATCTCAATAGACGGGTACTCGATGACTTGAACAGGCTGGCTGGGGAACTTAATGCTCTGCCTTTTTCAAGCGATGATGTCGATAAATGGGTCTGGAATTGTAGTAGCGATGGTAAGTTCAATACGAAGATCCTTGCATCGTTGCTTGATGATAAACCGATACCTACAAGCGATGATGTTAAGGAAAGTGGGAGGAACAATTTTATTCCTCTATCTTTAAACATTTTTGCATGGAGGGTAAAGCGTAAAAGTATTCCGGTTCGGGTGGAGCTCGACAAATGGGGTATTGATTTGGATAATGTACGATGTTCCATGTGCAACGATGATACCGAATCTATAGATCATGCTATGATTTTTTGTAGACACGCGATCGATGCTTGGGATAAAGTATTTAAATGGTGGGGGTTGGGTAGCTTCTCAAATTGGAGTCTAAATGAGATCTTAAACGGAGATGGATGTGGTGTACTGTCCTCGATCGGTAGAAAATTGTGGCAAGCGATAGAATGGGTTTGCGGGTATCTTATTTGAAAAAATAGGAATAAAAAAGTGTTGCGCAATAGAATGTGGTCAGGTCCGAATTTGTTGAGCGAGATACAAATAAAATCGTATGAGTGGATTGCAAGACGAGCTAAAAATCTCAATATCGAGTGGCACCAATGGCTTATTAATCCTCGATTTTATCTTGGCAATGCTTCTCTGAGATTGGGCATTGGTTGACTTCTTGTTCCAGTTCTTGTACCGCATGTGTTTTCTTCACTTCCTATTTCCTTTTCGTGTATTTTGCTTGTACAGTTTATGTGGCCATGCTTTCTGTAAATCTGTAATACAAGCATGGGGCTGTACATTTTATAGTGATTAATGATATCTTGGGTTTTCCAAAAAAAAAAAAAAAAAAAAAAAATTCAATTGTATTTTCAATTTTAAACCGATTGTTTAGTTATATGATGAAAAATATGTGTGATTGTTTATTATTTGTTTTATATATGTTAAATAATATTAATATGTTAATTGTATAATATATAAAGCATTATGTACAACCTTATAATAAGATACACTCATGACCATATGTATAACATTTGAACCATTATATACAACTTTATGGTAAAACACCTCCATGACTATATGTACAATATTTGAAGCATTATGTACAACCTTATGATAAAACACTCTCATGACCGTATTTATAAACTTTAAAATAAATTATACAATTTTTTACAAAACACCACATGAATACATGTACAAACTTTGAAGCATATTGTAGAACATTCATATAATAAATTAATTTTTAAAAAAATTTCAATAAACATTTGTTATTAATAATAATTATTATTCAAAATATAAATACTCAATTTTATCGAAACTTTATTATTACTATTTATTATTATAATTATAATAACAATAATTTTTATTATCTATAATTTCTATTAATATTATTATATTATTCAAATATGAGTTCTCTCTACGGGATTAATTACGTTATATATGTATGCGAAATATATATCTCGATTAAAGATTGTAATGTAGGCTTTTATGACAAAGAAAATAATAATTGTGATGAAAATTGGAAGAGATTGGTGGTAGAATGAATGTAGTTCATTTATTTTGACCAAGTTAAGTAAATCAATATGTTTGTGAAAACAATGACAAGTTTCTTAATTGGAATTTGTAGTTTCACGGGTCATTAAACTAAATGATTTTAGCATTTACATTCACTTAATAATAAAAACATATCATTAAACTGTTTTTTTTTAAATAAACCCGTGATTCTACAGGTCATTTCACTAGTTAGTCAAATATAATAGTAAAAATATTAATCATCACAAGTTAGTCGACTGGTTGAACTTTCGAGCTCTTTGCAAAAAGTCTAATATTCAAATTCTGTTTAGGTTGATTTTTATCATGATCGGGGAAGGGTTGAAAACAATCCGGAGTAATCCGTGCTAGGCCATTTTCTTTTGATCAACCTCGTAAAGTAGACGGGGATATATCTCATCACAGATCCAATTTTGAGAAATCAAAGTAAAAAAGAAACAGAATTCTCTGGAAATTCATTTCACAATGTCTTCCAAACTCAGCCTTACCAAACAAAGAATGATGTGAAATCTGTGTACCAAACAAGCCCTAGATGATAAGTGAATGATGTGAATTAACAAATCGGTTATGGTGGCGGGTGATCCGGGGAGACATGGGCCTCTAATGTCTCCCAATATTTGAAACACTTTACCTTTCATCCACTCATTTTGTTAAACAAAACCATATAAATATAAATAAATATCATCATTCCTGTTATTTGGATTGGACAACTGTAACACAATTACATTTCACAATGGTCTTTAGAAAATCCACGTGTTCTATTCATTCGCATAATTCACCCTTATCGATTTTCACGGGATTTGTGTTGATCCTCGCTTGTGTTCCATTTCTCACATTCTGTGGAAATCTAAGTCATATTCTGTGTGCTTTTTGTTCTATGTTTTTATCTAATACAAACAACACACCTAACACTACTTTTTATATTCATATACATATACATATATACATATACATAATATTTATATTGGGACTTAGAACTCATGACATTAAAGTCACATTGACACTTCAATACGTTCAATACGTTCAATACGTTAAACCAATAGCTCTTTGGTGTTTTTTCTTCTATTTGCATTGACTTGGAAGTTAGAACCAGACAAAATATTATTTTTCTATCTCACAATATATTTATACATTTTTATTTTAAGTTATTTTGTATAAAAAAATTCATTTTCAAAAATAGATAATCAACTTTGTATTTTTATTCGTAGTCACACTTCTCAGTTGTCACAAAAGTTTATGCACGACGTATTATTATTATTATTATTATTATTATTATTATTATTATTATTATTATTATTATTATTATTATTATTATTATTATTATTATTATTATTATTATTATTATTATTATTATTATTATTAATTCTTAATTATTACTCCGTAATTCGTATAAACATAAGTATCAATTCTTAATTCATACAAACTAGTTAAAACAAAATTGGGGGTGGTACAGACAGAGGTGTCTTCGAGCATAGGCAACATGAGCAACTGCATAGGGTCCAAAAATTTAGAAGGTTACAAAATTATGAATTTTTATTTGATAATAAACAATCGTCGAATAATTACGTAAATTAAATAAAAAATTGTCAAATAAATATTTGATAATAACAATTTGATACGGTAGTCTTGAAAACTTATTTCGTATTGATCAAATTTAGTATAATCTTTTTATCTGTATTAAAAAATTTAACGTATATAAAGGTCAATTTTCATTTTCGTCCAGGGCCTTTTAAATTGTTGAGACGGCCCTGGGTATAGATTTTTTGCGGATGAAATCTCTTTCGTGGCGGTTAGTGATGTCTCATGGGGGTTGGGTTTCTTTTTCTAGTTCTCTTATTTTCGGCAGTGGAACGCCCTTCAGCGTTCTTCCGAGGTTTCGGTGTTTCGCCGAGAATGGTCTAGGTGCTCTCGGGTTTAGGATTTTTAATTTTAGCCTTGTTTATTTGTTTAAGTTTGCTTTGTTAACCGTCTACTCACACTGTTAGTGGTTAGTTGTTTGCTTGGTTAGATTAGTAGTTTTGCTTTTTTCGGTTTGTTAATCATTTATCAATCCTATTTGCAGTGGTTGGAGAGGAGATCAAACCTTAGAAACTATAAAACAATGATGAAGATCTGCAGAGGAGGGATGATAGCAGCGGAAGTTGAAATGGAAATGGGGAAAAAGCTAGGGTTTTAGAGAGAAGATTGTAGGAGAGAGGGGAGAGCGTTTGGTTTTACCTTGAAAGCTAGTTTTGTTAGAAATTGTGGTTATGTGAGACTAAAGGTGATCTATTGGTGGGGAAAGGGTGGTTGAGTAGTGGTGAAGGGTGGTTGAACGAAGATATGCTATTCGAAAGAGATGGGTTTCAAAAGTAGGCACAGTTTTTTAGAATTGGGATTATTTCGATTTGAAAGGAATTATTTTAGGACAATAAAAGTAAAATCCGCAGTTCTGTTGTGTTCCTTTCCTTTCTTCCCTATCAGAAATCGCGAAAAAAAATAGTTTCTTTCCATTAATATCCCTTCCCTATATTAGAACTCTAGAACACAGAGGGAGGGAAACGGTTACTTTGTTTCATGGAATAGGGAGAGGCCATGAGTTCGATCCTTAGGGATGACATGATTTTCTTTAAAACAATTGAACACCAATAATGGTGGTATATATTGACCATTTGACCCTATAGGGAGGTTTTACCGGATTCGTTCACGGGCCTCTACCCAGAAACACTGCCCGAAAGGATGTGTTCGCGGGTACCGTCGATTGGGTTCGGATTTTCGCCCGAACGTGTGTGATACGTGCAAATGATGAGGGTCGTTGAAATAAATGATCTACTAATGCCAAAAAATCGTCGTTCAAAAAAAAAAAAAAAAAAAAAAAAAAAAAAGAACACATAGGGAGGGAGCGTAACATCTACAACTCATATCATAATGTTGTGTTCTAACAACTTTGTTATCATAAAACCAATAGAGCAATTGACCTCTGTTAGTGTAAGATGACACTAAACACCAATTTGCATATGGTAAACCATTACAAATAGGATTCACCTCTAAGATAGTTATATTCCATGTGTGATAAAACAACGGAAATATGATTACATGTTAGTTGGTTGTTATTTACCTCCCAATATTTGTTTGTTAACCAAATTATATCACTACTACAACTTGATGGATACCTAAAAGCAGAGCAGCAACATTCTATAAGGCTTTGTTCCAGAATTTGATTTTGGATGGAAAGGAAATGAAGTGAAAAGAAAATTTAAACATTTGGTGTTCCTGAGTTTTGGTTTGAAGAGAAAGGAAAGGAAGTGAAGTGATGATTCAGTGCAATTTTCCTTCATATGCTTCCTTTAAAATTGGAAGGATTCAACTCCACTCCCCTCCCTTTCAATCTCTTTCATCTCATTTCATTTCCTCTCTTAAATAACTCTGGAGCAGAGCCTAAGAGTCCAAAAAACAGTGGGGTCAAATGACTAAAAGTCATATCAGAATTCCAGCATTCTGGATGGTTATCTGATTTTCTTCCGTAAAATCTGTAATAACAAATCAAATATTATGTATTATATATATATAGGGGCAGGATCAATGGGGAAGTAACCAATCGGGGGGAAGCGGGGGGAAGCAAAATAAAAAAAAAATTCATTTTTTTGGATTTTTTTTTTCCGGCATCAAGATCACACGAAAATATGAACATTTAGAAGAGACACTTCGTGATGAATGTCATTATTTAGGCGGGAAAACGATCGACAAAAATAACATTCAAGATAATATTGTTCGTGAAGAATATGAACGTCTTTTTTTCATGTTTTGTGAAGTAAAATTTAGTCCAATTTAGAGTTTAGGGTTTAGGGTTTGGGGTTTTGGGTTTATTCCATAAACCCAAAACACCAAACCCTAAACCCTAAACCCTAAACTCTAAACCGTTCGTGTTAAAAACTCAATCTAAATCCTAAATCGAAACCCTAAATCTAAACCCTAAACCCTAAATTTCTAAACCCTAATATCTAAACCCTATAAACCCTAATATCTAAACCCTAATATCTAAACCCCAATAGCTAAAACCTCAACATATGCTCGAAAAACACGATAATTGTTATATATTACTTCTTCGAGCGTTTTCCCGCCAAAATAAAAACATTTATCACAAAGTGTCTCTACTAAATGTTCATATTTTCATCTCATCTATAATGTTCGTGAACAAAGTTTTTTCAAAAATCGAAAAAAAAAAGTTTTTGCTTCCCCCCGAATGGTTACTTCCCTCTTGATCCTACCCCTATATATATATATATATATATATATATATATATATATATATATATATATATATATATATATATATATATATATGCTCAAATTGTCTGCCATGATCAGACATTTGATTTATTCTAAAATATTACTGTAGTACCATCTTTATACATAAAACAGTATCTTGAATCGCCTATCTGTTGCTTACATCACTATCACTATTGGATTATCCTATATACTCCATCCGTCCCGGATTAATTGTCCAGTATTCCTTTTTGGGACGTCCCAGATTAATTGTCCACTTCTAAATATGGAAAGTAAATTTGATAAAGTTTACAATATTGTCCCTAATGAATTAATTAAATTACAAAGGTGAGAGGGATTTCTAATTAATTAGTTGAGGGTAAAACAGTAAAGAAAGAAAAAAGTACAGAAAAAGTACAGTGTGATAATGACATTTCTTAAACTGTGTGTTTTTTGTCTGGGGACAATTAATCTGGGACGGAGGGAGTACTAATTATTAATTAATTAATTAATTTATTATTCTATAAAAACAAGAGTGAATGGTTCCCCTGCTTGGTCCGGGGTACTATTCATGTTCCCCGTTACTATTTTTTTTTTTTTTTTTAATAGTTCACGTTTTTTTCATTAGTAAACATTTATTTTCCTAATATGTCTCTATCACTTGAGTAAAATGGGTGCCGGTGGGATAACATATACCAATACATACAATAACTATTACTCACAAACAGTGGCGGTACTAGGATTTTTTTTCACTGGGGGCAAAAAAATTTAAAAACCTTAGCAATTTTTTTGGACAAAATATGAAGGTTTTTGGGCAAAAAATGGAGGTTTTTAGGCAAATTATGGAGGTTTTTGGACAAAATTTGAAGGTTTGTGAGCAAAATTTGAAGGTTTTGCGGTAAAATTTAGAAATTTTTGGGCAAAATCTGAAGGTTTTGGGGCAAAATATGTAGGTTTTGAGGCAAAAAAAAATCCACCGGGGGCAAAGTCGAAAAATCCAAAAATTTACACTGAAAATTGCAAATTCACTGGGGCGGTTGCCCCCGCTTGCCCCTAAATAAAACCGCCCGTGCTCACAAACTTCTCCTTTCTATACTAATAACACAAGTGAATGGTGTCCCCTATCCTATATACTAATAACCAGTGGCGAGTGTAGGTGTATCCGGACGGGATCCCGTGACATCACTAGTTTTTCAAAATTTATCAAAAAAAATTATTTTTTTATATAGGACACCATTAAATATAGTTTTGACTCCTAAAGTGTTTGAAATTAGCTCACTTACGACTTTATAGTATGAGCCATTGAATGTATTATATATAATAATAAACAAACCTTTGTCCAATTCCAATTCTATTTATGTTTTACCTCATTCTACATCACAATTTCTTTTGGTTCTATCTTCAATCCTTCATCCTAGGAATGTCAACGGATCGGATACAGATCGGGTTTGGGCGTGAGGCCATATCTATTTAGTTATTGTTCATCAATATCCATAATCATATTCATATCTATTTAAATTTAGTTCATACGTCTATATATATCCAGTGGTTTAAGCTGGTTAATGGATATCCATTGAATATTTAAGAAATCTTATAATATATAATGAAAACAAAACGTAATATAAAATGACATAATTTAAAATTATTGCACAGGAATGTGTAATGTTT
Source organism: Rutidosis leptorrhynchoides (assembly GCF_046630445.1). Taxonomy (NCBI): domain Eukaryota; kingdom Viridiplantae; phylum Streptophyta; class Magnoliopsida; order Asterales; family Asteraceae; genus Rutidosis; species Rutidosis leptorrhynchoides. The sequence goes on from NC_092341.1 coordinate 106,255,416, forward strand.
GTCTAAGAATGAACATAATTTGTTAAATTTACAAAATATGACAAATTATGTGTAATTATTATGTTGAAATATATATGTTTTATTGTGAGTACTTATAGTGAATTCATTATATAGTTGTAAGTAAAATGAATGTGTAATGATAAATATATATGTAATAGTTATTGTATATGAATCACTAACCTCATCACTCATGATTATCTAACTTATTCTTTTTAAAAGTCAAGGGAAACTATAATTTTATAGCTATTGTTTATGTTATGCGATTTATTGATAACGGGTTATAAAATTGAAATTTAAAAGTTCTATAGAATAGCAATTTAAAATTGCTACTGTAAAATTGCTATTTTATAGGCCATTGGCTACAATACTATTGTATTATTACTACTATATACGTCATTGCTACTTTAAAATTGCTACCGTGAAATTGCTAATGTATATGTCATTAATTGCTACTACATATGAACAAATTACTCAATTTTATGTTTGTGTTTTGGGCACGACCTAACCCGACCTGATTTGACCCGACACGTTCAATATTTTGTGCAAGTTATCAAATAAATTTTTAGGACCCCATTGAGATTTGACCTTAGAATCGCCACTGCTAATAACAACAGTGAATGGTGCCCTTGATTGGTCCGGGGTACTATTCATGTTCCCCGTTACTATTTTTTTTTTACAGTTCACGTTTTTTTTATAAGTAAACATTTGTTTTACTAATATGTCTCTATCACTTGAGGAAAATGGGCGGGATAAGATATACTAATACATACAATAACTATTATTCACAAACTTCTCCTTTTTATTCTAATAACAATTGAATGGTGCCCCCTGATCGGTCGAGGGTACTTTTCATGTCCCCGTTACTATTCTTTTTTTTTATTACTATTCACGTTTTTTTTAAATACGCATTTGTTTTCCTAGTATGCCTCTATCATTTTGGGAAAATGGGTGGGATAACATATACCAAATCATACAACAACTATTACTCACAAACTTCTCCCCCTTTTTCATTTTTTCCCTATGATTTTTTTTTATTAAAATCATTCCCATCAAAGCGGGGTTTTTTTTTTCCTATGTAGCTACAAAGCGCGTGACCATCATTCTTGTTGTAAGTAACTAGAGGGGGGTGAATAGTTACTTAGTGGTTTCTTAAAACTTTTTTGAAATCTTTAACGATCAAAACATAAGTTTTAAGTGTGGAAGCGTTTGTGTTTGTTAATGCAAGTATGTAAAGAATGTAAGTGCACAAACACAAGGATTTATAGTGGTTCGGGTGGATGTTAACTAATCCACCTTAATCCACTCCCCAATTCTACGAATTGAGACTTTTCTTCACTATGATACCCCAAACCCGGTGGAGTGTCCGGATACAACACTAGCTCCTTGATAAGCCGCTACTTATGAACCCTTGCGTCCCTTTGAAGAATTCACAAACACCAAATGCTCTTACCACAAGATCCTAATGCTCTAGCCTAGTGAAATCACAACTACCTTCTAGATCCCTTTAAAAAGATAGCTTACAAGTAAACTTATAGCTAAGCTTACAATCACTCATAGTTCTTCAATAGGTCACACCAACTTAATTCCCAATGAAATTGATCAACTTCCTAGATCCCTTTTAGGAAGTTGAATCATTAAGCAAGATGGTGTTTCCTATTATAAGAACTATCTAACTTCATTGACCCCCTAAGGAAGTGTCTTACAAAGTAAACTTAAAGATACAAATGATAAGTACAAAGTTTACATTTCAATTCTACTTAGTGTAAGTAGAATCTCTCTTTCTCTCTTATAATCTCTCCATAGATATGTGCTTGATGTAGTGACCCGAACTTTTCCATGTTTATATATATTAAACAAAATTGATATTTACATGATTAAGTGTTTCCAACATGTTAAGCAATCAAACTTGTTAAGACTTGATTAATTGAAATAGGTTTCATATAGACAATTGACCACCCAAGTTGACCGGTGATTCACGAACGTTAAAACTTGTAAAAACTATATGATGACATATATATGGATATACATATATATATATATATATATATATATATATATATATATATATATATATATATATATATATATATAGTTAACATGATATTATGATAAGTAAGTATCTCATTAGGTATTTTAACAATGAGTTATATACATAAAAATGAGACTATTGAATTAAGAAACTTGAAAACGATATATATAACGATTATCGTTATAACAACGTTTTACTAATTACATATGAATCATTTTAAGATATTGTTACACTATATATAAACATGATAAATGATAAGTAAACATATCATTAAGTATGTTAACGATGAACTACATATGTAAAACAAGACTACTAACTTAAGAATTTTGAAACGAGGCATAGATGTAACGATTATCGTTGTAACGACATTTTAATGTATATATATATATATATATATATATATATATATATATATATATATATATATATATATATATATATTCATACATCATAATATCTTGATAATGTAATAATTTAACATCTCATTAGATATAATAAACAATAGGTTAACAACATTAAATGAGATCGTTAACTTAAAGGTTTCAAAGCAACACTTACATGTAACGACTAATGATGACTTAACGACTCAGTTAAAATGTATATACATGTAGTGTATTTAGATGTATTAGTACACTTTTGAAAGACTTCAAGACACATATCAAAGTACTTCTACTTGACAAAAATGCTTACAATTGCATTCTCATTCATTTTCATCAACAATTCTACTATTATGCAACCGTATTCGTACTCGTACAATACCCAGCTCCTAGACGTATATACTATTGGTATATATACATAATAATTCAGCTCTTAACAGCCCTAGATAGTCAACAAATATGTGGAACTAACAATTAGACAACTAGCATGACTTATGAGCAAGGAAACAAAAACAAGAACTCCTTTTAACCCCACTCACCTTCACCATTCACCACTCACCACCTACTCCATTTCACTTCCAATTTTCTTCCCAATTCTCTCTCAAAACACACACACTCTTCCATGAACGTCTAAGTTACTATTTTTACAGCAAAAATTATCAAATACAAGCTTTGGTTATTACCTATAATCATCATAAAAACAATTACTCAAGAACACATCAAGAACATTTCCAAGTTTACAAGTTTACTTCCAAGTTTCCTAATCCATTCCAAGCAATCATCTAAGATTAAGAAACCTTTGTTATTTACAGTAGGTTATCTTTCTAAATCAAGGTAATATTCATATTCAAGCTTTAATTCAATTTCTTTAACTATAACTATCTTAATTCGAGTAATAATCTTACTTGAACTTGTTTTTGTGTCATGATTCTATTTCAAGAACTTCCAAGCCATCAAAGATCCTTTGAAGCTCAAGTTATTTTTTCATCATTTTCAGTAGGTTTACCTACTAAACTTGAGGTTCAAACTTGTAATCACTAGAACATAGTTTAGTTAATTCTAAACTTGTTCGCAAACAAAAGTTAATCCTTCTAACTTGACTTTTAAAATCAACTAAACACATATTCTATATCTATATGATATACTAACTTAATGATTTAAAACCGGAAAACATGAAAAACACCGTAAAACCGGATATATGCCGTCGTAGTAACACCGCGGGCTGTTTTGGGTTAGTTAATTAAAAACTATGATAAACTTTGATTTAAAAGTTGTTCTTCTGAGAAAATGATTTTTCTTATAAACATGAAACTATATCCAAAAATCATGGTTAAACTCAAAGTGGAAGTATGTTTTTCAAAATGGTCATCTAGACGTCGTTCTTTCGACTAAAATGACTACCTTTACAAAAACGACTTGTAACATGTATTTCTAACTATAAACTTATACTTTTTCTGTTTAGATTCACAAACTTAAGTTCAATATGAAACCATAGCAACTTGAATCACTCAAAACGGATTTAAAATGAAGAAGTTATGGGTAAAACAAGATTGGATAATTTTTCTTGTTGTAGCTACGTGAAAATTGGTAACAAATCTATATTAATCATATCCTAGCTAACTTATATTGTATTATACATGTATTCTAATATATTATGTAATCTTGGAATACCATAGACACGAATACAATGTTTTGACATATCATATCGACCCATCTATATATATATTTCGGAACAACCATAGACACTCTATATGCAGTAATGTTGGGGTTAGCTATTCAAGGTTGAGGTTGATTCCAAAATATTATATATACTTTGAGTTGTGATCTAGCCTGAGGCTTGTATACACGAGGTCGTGGATTGATTCGAGATAATATATATTGCTTTATTTTCTGTACATCTAACTGTGGACAACTAGTTGTAGGTTACTAACGAGGACAGCTGACTTAATAAACTTAAACAGCAAAACGTATTAAAAATGTTGTAAATATATTTTGAACATACTTTGATATATATGTACATATTTTTTATAGGTTCGTGAATCGACCAGTGGCCAAGTCTTACTTTCCGACGAAGTAAAAATCTGTGAAAGTGAGTTATAGTCCCACTTTTAAAATCTAATATTTTGGGATGAGAATACGTGCAGTTTTATAAATGTTTTACAAAATAGACACAAGTAAATGAAACTACATTCTATGGCTGGATTATTAAACTGAATATGCCCCTTTTTAGTCTGGTAATCTAAGAATTAGGGAACAGACACCCTAATTGATGCGAATCCTAAAGATAGATCTATTGGGCCCAATGAGCCCCATCCAAAGTAACGGATACTTTAGTACTTCGAATTCATCATGTCCGAAGGGAGTCCCGGAATGATAGGGGATATTCTATATGCATCTTGTTAAGGTCGGTTACCAGGTGTTCACCATATGAATGATTTTTATCTCTATGTATGGGATGTATATTGAAATATGAAATCTTGTGGTCTATTATTACGATTTGATAAATATATAGGTTAAACCTATAACTCACCAACATTTTTGTTGACGTTTAAAGCATGTTTATTCTCAGGTGATTATTAAGAGCTTCCGCTGTTGCATGCTGAAATATGGACAAGATTTGGTGTCAGCATGCTTGTATAATATTGTTTAAAACTGCATTCGAGATTTATTTTGTTGTAACATATTAATATTGTAAACCAATATGTATTGGTAGTGTGTAAGTGTGATATTTTTAGATTATCATTTATGGATAATCTAGGTGGAGTCTTTTTAACCTTGTCGATAAAATAAAGGTTATGGTTTGTTTTAAAAACGAATGCAGTCTTTGAAAAACGTCTCATATAAATGTCAAAACCTCGCAATGAAATCAATTAATATGGAACGTTTATAATCGATATGAACGGGACATTTCAGTTGGTATCCGAGCGTTGGTCTTAGAGAACCAGAATTTTTGCATTAGTGTGTCTTATCGAGTTTGTTATGATGCATTAGTGAGTCTGGACTTCGACCGTGGTTTTCTTCAAAAACGATTGCTTAACATTTTTTGTTGGAAACTATATATTATTAACATGTAAATATTATGTGATATATTAATCTCTTAACGTGTTTGATATTGTGTGATAGATGTCTACCTCTAGTACAAATCACATTGACTCACCTAATAATAATGAAGAGTCGAATATACTTTGAGAAGATTCACAAATTCCCGAAGAGGAACCGGAAGAGGAGGAACCGGAAGAAGAGGAACCGGAAGAAGAGGAACCGGAAGAGGAGGAACCGGAAGAGGAAGAACCGGAAGAAGAAGAGGTTCCGGAGGAAGAAATATTGATACCTACAGTAAATTGATTAAATAAAAGAAAATCCTCAACCGACGGACCAAAGTCAAAAATGGTCAATGGTGTTTCAGCCAAGGAAGCAAAATATTGGGAAGATTACCAATTTTCCGATGAATTGGATCCCGATGAAGATTCTGATGATGTTATAGAAATTACCTCGACCCAATTTAATAAAGCAAAAGAAAATAATAAGGGAAAAGGTATAATGTGACGACCCGAAAATTTCCGACCAAATTTAAACTTTAATCTTTATATTATTCCGACACGATAAGCAAAGTTTGTTAAGTTAAATCTCAAGAATTTTAAACTGTGTTCATACATTCATTATAACCTCGACCAAATTCTGACGATTCACGAACCGTTATATATAAATAGATATGTATATGTATATATATATATATATATATATTATAACTTGAGAATATTAATAAAGTATTAAACGTATAATACTTTACACGAACGTATTTGTTTCAATATGATTTTCGATGAAATTAAAAAATATATATATTAAATGATTGAATTATCAGAAACATTGAATTATGATTACAAGTCTCTGTTGAGAGGTCCACTATGATTTGAGAAAATCTATTCCTCTTAACGATATTCAGAATAATTTGTAAATCTATTTATAAATAAAAACAAAAAGTGCCATTTACGAAAGTTAGACAAAAGTTAGTGGAGAATTGGTTTCCATAATATTCTATTAATCTATTTTCAAACGTACAAAGACGTTTTCAGTTTAAAAAGAACTTTATTATTAAAACGTATATAACTTTTATAAATATCTAGAATCACTTTTGACAACTCATTACTTAACCAGTATAATAAATATAATGATATTTATATTTTATTTCATTAAATATGTATAACGATTTAAATTAATATTATATATTTATACGCGTATTATACATACATAGTTTTTATACTTTTACTATACTTTAACTTTACCTTGACTTTACTTTTACTTTACTTTAACTTTAATAATTCACTTTAATAATTCATACTTTAATAATTTACTTTAATAATTCATACTTTAATAATTCACTTTAATAATTCATACTTTAATAATTCACTTTAATAATTCATACTTTAATAATTCACTTTAATAATTCATACTTTAATAATTCACTTTAATAATTCATACTTTAATAATTCACTTTAATAATTCATATTTAAATAATTCACTTTAATAATTCATACTTTAATAATTCACTTTAATAATTCATACTTTAATAATTCACTTTAATAATTCAAAAATCTATTATAAATAGAATTCAATAGGTTTCATTATTTCATAGAAACTTGAAAATATATTTCTCTAAACTCTCTCAATCAATTTATAGATATATATATATATATATATATATATATATATATATATATATATATATATATGCTCTGTATTATTTCAAGATATTATTAGTATACATAAAATATTACGACGGAGTGCTGTCTGAGTGATTTCAAAATAGTTTTTTTGAATGAGTCGAAGCTAAGGAAATTATGGGTTATAGCTATGGAGGTGATGGGTATGGTTCATGGGTATGCTCGTGAGGTCAATCTAGTATTTATCATCTCCGTTGCGTCTACGTACTTTCCTGCAATATTGAATCTCAATATTGATACGTTCGTGAATCCGAGGCCAACCTTGCACTTGTTAAATGACGTTATATGTATTTTTACTACGAAATACAGTATTGTGAGTTTCATTTGCTCCCTTTTATATATATTTTTGGGACTGAGAATACATGCGATGTTTTTATAAATGTTTTACGAAATAGGCACAAGTACTAAAACTAATTCTACGTGGGTTTAAACCAGAAATATACCCTTAGCTTGGTAACATTAAACTACTTGTCTATGTACGGTAGGCGCGAATCCTAAAGATAGATCTATTGGGCCTGACAAACCCCATCCTGACTATGGGATGATTTAGTACTTCGAGGTTATTTTAAACACACCTGATCTGGTGTACTTCAGAGGGTAAAACATGAACGTTAAGGCTTGTTACCGGGTGCCTACAACTTATAGAATACTTTATACACTTGCGAGTGTACATATATTTATAAACGAAAATCTTGTGGTCTATTAATATATTGAAATGATTGTTATGATAAACCTATGAACTCACCAACCTTTTGGTTAACACTTTAAAGCATGTTTATTCTCAGGTATTAAAGAAATCTTCCGCTGTGCATTAGCTCATTTTAAGGATATTACTTGGAGTCATTCATAGCATATTTTGAAAGACGTTGCATTCGAGTCATTGAGTTCATCAAAATTATTATTAAGTCAATTATAATTGGATGTATTATGAAATGGTGTGCATGCCGTCAACTTTCGTTGTAAAGAAAGTTTGTCTTTTAAAAACAAATGCAATGTTTGTAAAATGTATCATATAGAGGTCAAATACCTCGCGATGTAATCAACTATTGTGAATCGTTTATAATGTATATGAACGGGTCATTTCATATAAAAATAGAGAAACCTGATTCCAACCCCGATGAACTTTATATGTACCGACAACGTCCGTATTTCCTAAAATGTTACAATATCCCGGGAACCTCTAAACCACCAGGTTTTTCTAAACCATTGTGAAAAACGACGGCTTGTATTAGAGGAACACCATATATCCCTAGAAAATTAGGAAAATGAACCAAGTCCGAAGAAGATGAAACCAGTGATTCGGATTAGAGGGTTGTAATCATGTTGTGTATTATATGTATTGTAGTGTGCTTGTATTTTTATGTTCTATGTAAAAATTGTTTGTATTGTTTGTTAATTATCTTTTACGAATCTAATCCTTGTCTATTTTACAGTATAAAAACAAAATGGACGTTAAGAGTAGACAACTGAATATTTTAGAAGACCTACCAGAGGATATGATTGAGAAAATCTTATCTAGAGTCGGTCAGAATTCATCAGCACATTTAGTTATGACGAAATTAACTTGTCAAACATTTGAAAGACTTTTCAGAAATGCCTTAGTTTATAAAAGGCTTTCCTTTGATAGGTGGGGTATATCACATTGGGGAGACCGTAAGTTACGCCGTATTTTTTTTTAAAGCGTTAAATGCAGGGAACCCAAATGCAATTTTACGCTACGGGTTAAGAACCTATTTTGACTCAACATATCCCAACATAGGATTTCGTGAGTTAGAAAGAGCTTATAACATGCCACATAAAGAAGCATGTTATACTTACGGGTTAGTGATGTTCGCTTCTTACCAAAGTAAGAAAAAGAATATCGAATTACAACTTTTAAATAAAACCTTCCCACAAGTGACGGATTCAGTAGTTGGGGTGAGAAACAAGGTTTTTAGATTATTACGGGGTTGTTGGACATTACGAAACCCTCGTCCTTTTGATGACATTATAGCATGATGCCTAGCCAATGGTCATAATGGTTACTTTCCACAAGACCAAGGATGGGAAGTCGTCTTAGTAAAACCAGAATGCATGACTTGTTTCTGGACTTATGAATTACATGTCTTTATTTCTTTTGCTGAACGATTTACGTATTAACTAGAATTGCCTTTATAGATGCCGAGTAGCAAAGTTATTATGTGTTATATTTCATCCTATATGTATAATAGCGTTATTATAAGTTTGTGAATATTGTATAAAATTTGAACGCGAAATATTATTATAATCAGTTTTTTCATATAGAATTATAGTAGTTGAATTGTATATTAGCTACTAAGTATGAACTCAACGGGTAGGTACTACCCGAATTAAAAACTATAAAACGCTAATATGAAGAAAAATCTTTTATAAATGAGTTCATACTATGCTACGAAATATTATTGACTACTCTTAAAATTCTATATGATTAACTTAATTCTTTGAGCTATTTTTGAAGGAAATGGCACCGGCAACTCGTCAGAATTTGAACATGAGTGAGGAAGACTTCTGTATTTTCCTTGCAGCAAACATAGCCACAGTACAGGCTGCGATGCAAAATAACAATAACTCTGGATCTAGCAGTGGAACTAATTCCATAAGAAATCGTGTAGGATGCTCCTACAAAGAATTCACTGCCTGCAAACCTTTGGAATTTGATGAAACCGAAGGACCAATTGGATTGAAACGGTGGATCGAGAAGGTCGAATCGGTGTTTGCCATAAGTAAGTGTACTGAAGAGGGCAAAGTTAAGTACGCTACGCATACCTTCACAGGTACTGCTTTAACGTGGTGGAACACCTATCTTGAACAGGTAGGACAAAATGCTGCTTACGCACTACCGTGGTCGGCATTCAAGCAATTGATGAACGAGCAGAACCGTCCTAGAAACGAAGTCAATAAGCTCAAGGTAGAACTTAGAGAGTTACGAACACAAGGATTCGACATTACCACATATGAACGACGATTCACAGAGTTGTGCCTATTGTGTCCGAGAGCGTTCGAAGATGAAGAAGAGAAGATCGACGTGTTTGTAAAAGGGTTACCAGTAAGGATTCAAGAAGATGTGAGTTCACACGAGCCCGCTTCCATACAGAAGGCAAGTCGAATGGCTCATAAACTCATAAATCAGATTGAGGAGAGAATTAAAGAACAGGCGGCCGAAGAAGCCAACACGAAACAACTGATAGTGCTATAAATTAACATATATTTAGTATCAATATCCTTCCAATATGTAAAGTATTTAGTTGTAATTGTTCTATTTTAAGTTGTAATCGTTTATATTAAATAAGTGCGAAGACAAAAGGCGAAAACAAAGATTTGAAGACGCAAACGTCCAAAAAGCTCAAATGTACAAGATACAATCCAAGTGGTTCAATTTATTGATAAGAAACGTCTAAAAATGACAAGAGTACAAGTTGTGAAACGCAAAGTAAAAGATATTAAATCGTACGAAAGGACTTTCGAAAATCCGGAACCGGGACCTGAGCCAACTATCAACGCCCGACTCAACGGACCAAAAATTGCAAGTCAACTATGCACAAGAATATAATATAATATTTAAATAATTATATAAATTATTTATATATTATATATATTATATTAAATAACGTCAACAAGCTAGAAAATAAGGCATGTGGGCTGGATCCAGGTGGCCATGTGATCGCATGGCCTGGAGGCTATTTTTCCATGCGATCGCATGGGCTGAAAATCCTGGCCACATCTATAAATACCAACGAATTCGACCAGAATAATTACACCAAAAATGTATTACTCCCTCTGTAAGATAGTATATATAATATATATATATATATATATATATATATATATATATATATATATATATATATATATATATATATATATTAGTTTAGTTTTATATTAGATTAGTTTGGGTAATGTAAAGGTTATTTTACGGGTTCTAAAGTCGAAGTTCTGTCCGTGTAACACTACGCGATAAATAATCAATGTAAGTTAAGTTCTCCTTTTTAAATTAAGGTCTTGTAACTAAGTTATTATTATACTTATTTAAATCGAAGTAATCATGATGTTGAACTAAATATTAAAGATGGGGTTATTGGACTTTGGACTATAATTGGGGTTTGGACAAAAGAACGACACTTGTGGAAATGGGAGTATGGGTTATAAATGGACTTTATATTTGATTAATATAGAGATTTACAATTTGACGCAGTTATATATAACCACATACGCTTGATCGGGTACGGTAGGCGGGATATTTATAAATACAAATTATTGTTCATTTGACCGGACATGGGGATGAATGAATAGTCACTGGACTCATTAAAACAGGGGTGGATTACATTCAAGGGTAATTGGTGTAATTGTTTACAAAGTATTAAAAACCTTGGATTACACACAGTCGATAACCTGGTGTATTCATTAAACAAAGTATTAAGACCTTGTTACAGTTTGAATCCCCAATTAGTTGAAATATTTGACTTCGGGTATAAGGTTAAATTTGCCGAGCATTTTATAATTATAACCGATGAATTATTATGGGCAAAAACCAGATAGGTTTCAAATAATCCAGGACAAAGGACAATTAACCCAGGATAATTAATTAAAATCAAAAAGTCAAACATCATGATTACGGAAGTTTAAATAAGTATAATACTTTTATCTTATTTCTTATCGCATTTTATTTTACGCACTTAAATTATCATCATTTATATTTTTCATTAGGTTTTAATTGTGACTTAAAATATAAAATCGACAAACCAGTCATTAAACGGTAAACCCCCTTTTATATTATTATTATATATAAAAATATATATTTTGTACAAATATAGTTGTTTAAAATATAGTGTAAAATAAGTTGTCTCCCTGTGGAATGAACCGGACTTACTAAAAACTATACTACTCTACGATTAGGTACACTGCCTATAGTGTTGTAGCAGAGTTTAGGTATATCCCATTTGTAAATAAATTAATTAAAACTTGTATCATATTTCGTCGTATTTCGTAGTAAAAATATAACTATTTCGTATACACCTCTACGCACATCAAGTTTTTTGTGCCGCTGCCGGGGAACTCGGCGAAACGTTATATTTTTAATATATATTTGTAAAAATATAATTGTATATAATTTTTAGAAAAACAATAAAAAAAAACCTGGACTCGTGTTCCATGCGATCGCATGGATTAAAAGCCAAAACCCCATGCGCTCGCATGGGGTGTCTGACATGCCTGACCTGATGCATTAATTACGTAGGGTTTTTATTATTATTATTATTTAATTTAATTAGGGTTTTAATTTAAATATTATTAATTTGTATTTAGTTTTAATATATAATTAGTAATATTAAGTTTCAATATTATTATTAAAAATATAGATTAATATTTTTATATAATAATAATATAAAAATAATATTTTTATAAAAATTGTAATTTTATCATTTTTAGTTTCTTTTTATAAAGTGTATATTTATATCGCTTAATTCGTAATTTTTATATTTGTCGTTCGTAATTATTTTTAAGATTAGTTTTTGCCGTAGTTATTTTCATTTCTAGATTTTTAAGACTTTGCCGTAAAATCCCTTAAGTGCTTTTTCTTTAGACTAAGATTTAGGTGCTTTAGAATTTTGCGACGCCGTTTTATAGATTTTAGTGCCTAATTAAGTTATTGCCGTTTTGGATATAGAATTCCTTTAAGTTTTAATTCCTTTAGATGCAACTTCTAATTTTTAGTTTTTAGACTTTTAAGTTTCGACGCTGCATTTTATTATTTTTCGACGTTTAATTTTTCGACCTTTTATTTTTTGACGTTTTTCGACGTGCTCTTTTTCTTTCTTATTTCTCGACGCTCTAGTTTTTAGGACATAGAATTTTCTATTTCTTCTCTAAAATTTTAAAACGAAAAATTATTTTAAGCGGTTAAATTGATAGACATCCAAAATTTTCTGGTTCGTAGTAATAGTTGGATTTGTTAGTGGCGAGTTGTGGGCTTCCGATTTAAAGGGTCCTGGCTACCTGCTGCATCTATTGGCTATTCGAAACGTGGGCAAAAGCAGAAAAGTCTATTAATTTGATAACTTTTATAATTTTTAGTTTTATAACTAATAGGATAATTAGTAAATGCACCACATTGTAGCTAAAATTTAGTAAAAAGTGTATTATGAAATTTTTTGAGAATATGTTGGAAACTCTTTCTGACATGCGAAATCAATTAAATCAATACTCTCAAACGAGTGTTGATGAAAATTCATTCGGTCAATCTTGGATCACGAATGACGAAACAATAACTGGTTGTGAAATCTGTGGAGATTATCACTCAACATGAGAATGTTTTTATTACATTCCTATAGAAAATTACGCACCCACGGAACCTGAATGGAACGATTATGAAGAATACAATTCAAATTGGGATTATTCCCAAGAATATTTCCAAACTCAACAACCAGAAGACGAGGAAAATTATGTGTCTGAAAATCTTTTAGACAATATGAAAATCAAACTCGAAGAACTCGATGCTCAAAATGAACAAATGAGAGAGTTTGTAAATCGGCAAACTGAAACTCTATCAGATTACACACCTGTTGATCTGAGGAGTATTGTGCAAGAAAATCTCATATCATCGAATTTTGATGAATTCGAGAGCTCCGAAATCACCAATTATCCTGACGATACTTTTTATTCAGCTTTACCAATTTCACAACATATCGACACATTAGCCTCTACCGACGAAATCATCGATCCATCAATGGATGAAGAAGAAGTAAGGGTGACAAATTGGTACTCTTGGGAAAAGGATAACGTTGAAAATTTTACCCCCGAGACCAAAATGGTGGGACCGATAAGTACCATTAATGAAGAAGAATTTGCTTCGATCCCGAAATTCACCATTCCACAACCTTCCAACCCAATATTCTCAATAGACGAGTCATCTACCAAAGATGAACTACAAGCTGTAATAGATATTGACACCTCGAATTTCACCCAATTGGGTAATAGAGGTGAAAACTTTGATCCCGAGAATAAACGAAAGGAAATGTTAGGAATTGTCCACCCTATAGAAATATGTATGTCGGTGTATATCGATCCATTTGACCAAGAACCAGAAAAGAGACATATCCATTTACTAAAAGTTACACTTAAAAAAGAATTAAGTAGTGACGATCGGGTGGGTCTAAACTTTAAACCCATTGATATATTTTATACCACCCGAGATGTAAATAACTGGCTCACTATTTTAATTCGTGGAACTTATTCTACCGACTTCACATGTCGTCAGCTAAGTATGGGGAAGTCTAACCCCACTTAACGTTAAATTCGGGGTTCGGGTAGTGCATAACTCGTTAATAAACATGCATAATAAGTTAGGGTAAAAGACGCATTTTCAAAGATTAGCAAACAGTTCAGAAAAGCAACCGTTTTTTAAGAAAAACATGTGTGATAAAACAAGAAGGAATGAACGATGAGGTGCACCATCTATCATTCGACGAGCTTTGTAAATACAAACTGGGTATTTTTAATCACTGTCTACACTAATCACCCTCATAAATTTATAATTATAATCTGATTTCATGCAAATGAGGGCATTGCATGATCTCAAGTGTGGGGAAAGGTTATAAATTCTCTCAGGTTTATACTTGGCTTATTTTCTAAATATTGCGAAAATTTTAAAAATTTTCAACTAAATGAATTCAAAATCATGTTTATATATATTTATGAACGATAAAATTAGGTGTTAATGCCGAAATTATTTTTACCTAGAAAAGGACATAAATTGAGAAACAACTAAAAAGCTTGAATTTATTTATTAAGATATAAAAAGACGCATAAAAAAAAAAAGTGTGGGGAGAATGTACCAAGTTATTCAATTAAAAACTATCTATCACATGTTTCTGTAAAGTTATTGCAGGTGCTTCTGTTTTGGACTAAATTAACTGTTTTACCTGATTTATTGTAATACTTTTGAAAGAATAGATGGATCTACACGATGAATCAATTCCATCATTAAAAGGAAGTAAAGTCTTCCGAAAAATACACGCGCTTCTTGATTTAGGTCAGGAAGTTGTGGTCTAGACCAGTTGTAGAGTCTACGAAAAACCTTGAAAAGTTTTCTCGAAAATTAGCTGGAAATCCACGGACCTCAGCATCAAACAGGGTCGCCAAGTGGTCAGACTTATCCTAATTATGAGAGGATCTATCTAATAAAATGGGGAGGGCGTCGTGCAAATTAGCTTGATAAGCCTAATGAATCAGAGCCCCAGAAAGGATAATCCCCTTAAAGATTAAAAATCAGCTTTTAAGACTGACATTACTCAATCCTTGAGATTGACTTTAAAGATTGAGAATTACAAACTCATGGAATTCAATGATATCTAAACTCGAGCTTGAACGAGAAAATATTTTGATCAAAATTAAAACCAATTTATTTTCTGAAAACTTATTTTCAATGCGTTCATTACCGTTGAACGTAAAATCCTAGGAATTCACCTGGAATTCATTAGGTCACCTGAACCAAATCGGGTGTCAACCGTAAAAACGGTGGTTTCATATCATGGTCGAAGACAGGACCTTGTGCCAGACCGAAAAACTATAGGGTGATCTTTACTATTGCTCCTACAAAGGATAGTAATTGCATCCGACACGATATAGACCATAATCAAAAGCATGTCACGGGACACTGCCTTAACAGTTGCTTGTTCAACGCTTTCCTTTACAACCGGATGGTAGTTTACCGAAAGGTAATATACGGAGCAAGTATACTGGACGTGTTTCTTTCCCAATACAAGGTTAGCAAGTGGGTGACACAAAACCATAAGTTTTGAGCTAAAATTTTCAAATCTGAAACCCACCAAACCCACAAAAACAATTTGCAAACACCGGTGAAGGGTTATTCGAAAAACTTATCTAGGGTAAAAGCTAGAATGAATTTTCAAAAGATCAAATGTTTTCATAAAGATCCAATTTCCTAAAGGATCTAAATTTTTATAGTCATGTGGGACTGTAAACCACATTATTACTATCATTGTTTATACCGCCGTATCAAAATCACTGATGTATAAAGTATGAGAATAAAAAAGTGATTCGAGTGAAGTGTGATTTTATTTCAAGTTATGTATTGCTTGAGGACAAGCAACGTTCAATTGTGGGGATATTTGATAGTGCTATAAATGAACATATATTTAGTATTAATATCCTTCCAATATGTAAAGTATTTAGTTGTAATTGTTCTATTTTAAGTTGTAACCTTTTATATTAAATAAGTGCGAAGACAAAAGGCGAAAACGAAGATTTGAAGACGCAAACGTCCAAAAAGCTCAAATGTACAAGATACAATCCAAGTGGTTCAATTTATTGATAAGAAACGTCTAAAAATGACAATATACAAGTTGTGAAACGCAAAGTAAAAGATATTAAATCGTACGAAAGGACGTTCGAAAATCCGGAACCAGGACCTGAGCCAACTATCAACGCCCGACTCAACGGACCAAAAATTACAAGTCAACTATGCACAAGAATATAATATAATATTTAAATAATTATATAAATAATTTATATATTATATATATTATATTAAATAACGTCGACAAGCTAGAAAACAAGGCATGTGGGCTGGATCCAGGTGGCCATGCGATCGCATGGCCTGGAAGCCATTTTTCCATGCGATCGCATGGGCTGAAAATCCTGGCCACATCTATAAATACCAACGAATTCGGCCAGAATAATTACACCAAAAATGTATTACTCCCTCTGTAAGATAGTATATATATAATATATATATATATATATATATATATATATATATATATATATATATATATTAGTTTAGTATTATATTAGATTAGTTTGGGTAATGTAAAGGTTATTTTACGGGTTCTAAAGTCGAAGTTCTGTCCGTGTAACACTACGCGATAAATAATCAATGTAAGTTATGTTCTACTTTTCAAATTAATATCTTGTAACTAAGTTATTATTATGCTTATTTAAATCGAAGTAATCATGATGTTGGGCTAAATATTAAAGATGGGGTTATTGGACTTTGGACTATAATTGGGGTTTGGACAAAAGAACGACACTTGTGGAAATGGGACTATGGATTATTAATGGACTTTATATTTGATTAATATAGAGATTTACAATTTGACGTAGTTATATATAACCACATACGCTTGATCGGGTACGGTAGGCGGGATATTTATAAATACAAATTATTGTTCATTTGACCGGACACGGGGATGAATTAATAGTCATTGGACTCATTAAAACAGGGGTGGATTACATTCAAGGGTAATTGGTGTAATTGTTAACAAAGTATTAAAAACCTTGGATTACACATAGTCGATAACCTGGTGTACTCATTAAACAAAGTATTAAGACGTTGTTACAGTTCGAATCCCCAATTAGTTGGAATATTTGACTTCGGGTATAAGGTTAAATTTGCCGAGCATTTTTTAATTATAACCGATGAACTATTATGGGCAAAAACCAGATAGGTTTCAAATAATTCAGGACAAAGGACAATTAACCCAGGATAATTAATTAAAATCAAAAAGTCAAACATCATGATTACGGAAGTTTAAATAAGTATAATACTTTTATCTTATTTCTTATCGCATTTTATTTTACGCACTTAAATTATCGTCATTTATATTTTTCATTAGGTTTTAATTGTGACTTAAAATATAAAATCGACAAACCAGTCATTAAACGGTAAACCCCCTTTTATATTATTATTATATATAAAAATATATATTTTGTACAAATATAGTTGTTTAAAATATAGTGTAAAATAAGTCGTCTCCCTGTGGAACGAACCGGACTTACTAAAAACTATACTACTCTACGATTAGGTACACTGCCTATAGTGTTGTAGCAGAGTTTAGGTATATCCCATTTGTAAATAAATTAATTAAAACTTGTATCATATTTCGTCGTATTTCGTAGTAAAAATATAACTATTTCGTATACACCTCTACGTACATCAACAACTCAAGAGGAAGTGGGAGGAAAATGGTGACAACAGTCACCAGTACAACAGCAATAACAATTACAACCACAACCGCAACAACAACCGCAACAATAACCGCAATCCTAACAATAACTACAACAAACGTCCCAACAACAACAACAACTACAACAACAACCGTTTCAACAACAATAACAATCCCAACAACAACCTAAATAACAACAAACAATAGAAACAACCATGCTTCAGGGGTGCAGAGTACCATCCGAATGCGTTTTGCACAACAGTTTGCACCAAGTGTAAGAGAAGTGGTTATGGCGCGGCAAAATATGAGGTTTACGGACCGAAGAACAACAAAAATAAAGAAACAAATATGGTCGGAACAAATAATGCCGACGTAGTTTGTTATAAATGTGGAAAACCAGGCCACGTTATTAGAAATTGCCCAAACCAAGGGAATACTAATGGGCAAGGCCGCGGAAGAGTTTTCAATATTAATGCGGCAGAAGCGCAGGAAGACCCGGAGCTTGTTACAGGTACGTTTCTTATTGACAATACATCTGCTTATGTTTTATTTGATTCGGGTGCGGATAGAAGGTATATGAGTAGAGATTTTTGTGCTAAATTAAGTTGTCCACTGACACCTTTAGATAATAAATCTTTACTCAAATTAGCAAATGGTAAATTAATTTCAGCAGATAATATATGTCGGGAGAGAGAAATTAAACTGGGGGATGAAACGTTTAAAATTGATTTAATACCAGTTGAGTTAGGGAGTTTTGATGTAATAATTGGCATGGACTGGTTGAAAAAGGTCAGAGCAGAGGTCGTTTGTTACAAAAATGCGATTCGCATTATGCGTGAAAAAGGAAAACCTTTAATGGTGTACGGAGAAAAGAACAACGCGAAATTAAATCTTATTAGTAGTTTGAAGGCGCAAAAACTAATAAGAAAAGGTTGTTACGTCATTCTAGCACACATCAAGGAAGTTAAACCTGAAGAAAAGAACATCAGTGGTGTTCCCGTCTTTCTCGATGTATTTCCGAAAGAATTACCGGGATTACCCCCACATCAATCCGTTGAATTTCAAATAGACCTTGTACCAGGAGCTGCACCAATAGCTCGTGCTCCATACAGACTCGCACCCAGCGAAATGAAAGAATTACAAAGTCAGTTACAAGAACTTTTAGAGCGTGGTTTCATTCGACCAAGTACATCACCGTGGGGAGCTCCTGTTTTGTTTGTCAAGAAGAAGGATGGTACATTTAGGTTGTGTATCGACTACTGAGAGTTGAACAAACTTACCATCAAGAACCGCTACCCACTACCGAGAATTGACGACTTATTTGATCAACTACAAGGCTCGTCGGTTTATTCGAAGATTGATTTACGTTCTGGGTATCATCAAATGCGGGTGAAGGAGGATGATATTCCAAAGACTGATTTTAGGACGCGTTACGGTCATTACGAGTTTATGGTTATGCCATTTGGGTTGACTAATGCACCAGCTGTGTTCATGGACCTCATGAACCGAGTGTGTGGACCATACCTTGACAAGTTTGTCATTGTTTTCATCGATGACATACTTATTTACTCAAAGAATGACTAAGAGCACGAAGAACATTTGAGAAAAGTGCTAGAGTTGTTAAGGAGAGAAAAACTGTACGCTAAGTTTTCAAAGTGTGCATTTTGGTTGGAAGAAGTTCAATTCCTCGGTCACATAGTGAACAAAGAAGGTATTCAGGTGGATCCAGCAAAAATTGAAACCGTTGCAAAGTGGGAAACCCCAAAAACTCCGAAGCATATACGCCAATTTTTAGGACTAGCTGGTTACTACAGAAGGTTCATCCAAGACTTTTCCAGAATAGCAAAACCCTTGACTGCATTAATGCATAAAGGGAAGAAATTTGAATGGAAAGATGAACAAGAGAAAGCGTTTCAATTGTTAAAGAAAAAGTTAACTACGGCACCTATATTGTCATTACCTGAAGGGAATGATGATTTTGTGATATATTGTGACGCCTTAAAGCAAGGTCTCGGTTGTGTATTAATGCAACGAACGAAAGTAGTTGCTTATGCGTCTAGACAATTGAAGATTCACGAGCATAATTATACGACGCATGATTTGGAATTAGGCGCGGTTGTTTTTGCATTAAAGACTTGGAGGCACTACTTATATGGGGTCAAGAGTATTATATATACCGATCACAAAAGTCTTCAACACATATTTAATCAGAAACAACTGAACATGAGGCAGCGTAGATGGATTGAATTGTTGAATGATTACGACTTTGAGATTCGTTACCACCCGGGGAAGGCAAATGTGGTAGCCGATGCCTTGAGCAGAAAGGACAGAGAACCCATTAGAGTAAAAGCTATGAATATAATGATTCACACTAACCTTACTACTCAAATAAAGGAGGCACAACAAGGAGTTTTAAAAGAGGAAAATTTAAAGGATGAAATACCCAAAGGATCGGAGAAGTATCTTAATATTCGGGAAGACGGAACCCGGTATAGGGCTGAAAGGATTTGGGTACCGAAATTTGGAGATATGAGAGAAATGGTACTTAGAGAAGCTCATAAAACCAGATACTCAATACATCCTGGAACGGGGAAGATGTACATGGATCTCAAGAAACATTTTTGGTGGCCGGGTATGAAAGCCGATGTTGCTAAATACGTAGGAGAATGTTTGACGTGTTCTAAGGTCAAAGTAGAGCATCAGAAGCCATCAGGTCTACTTCAACAACTCGAAATCCCGGAATGGAAATAGGAAAACATTACCATGGATTTCATCACTAAATTGCCAAGGACTGCAAGTGGTTTTGATACTATTTGGGTAATAGTTGATCGTCTCACCAAATCAGCACACTTCCTAACAATAAGAGAAGATGACAAGATGGAGAAGTTAGCACGACTGTATTTGAAGGAAGTTGTCTCCAGACATGGAATACCAATCTCTATTATCTCTGATAGGGATGGCAGATTTATTTCAAGATTCTGGCAGACATTACAGCAAGCATTAGGAACTCGTCTAGACATGAGTACTGCCTATCATCCACAAACTGATGGGCAGAGTGAAAGGACGATACAAATGCTTGAAGACATGCTACGAGCATGTGTTATTGATTTTGGAAACAGTTGGGATCGACATCTACCGTTAGCAGAATTTTCCTACAACAACAGCTAACATTCAAACATTGAGAAGGCACCGTTTGAAGCACTTTATGGTAGAAAGTGCAGGTCTCCGATTTGTTGGAGTGAAGTGGGGGAAAGACAGATTACGGGTCCGGAGATAATACAAGAAACTACCGAGAAGATCATCCAAATTCAACAACGGTTGAAAATCGCCGAAAGTAAACAAAAAAGCTACGCTGACATTAAAAGAAAAGATATAGAATTTGAAATTGGAGAGATGGTCATGCTTAAAATTGCACATTGGAAAGGCGTTGTTCGATTTGGTAAACGGGGGAAATAAAATCCAAGGTATATTGGACCATTCAAGATTATTGATCGTGTCGGACCAGTAGCTTACCGACTTGAGTTACCTTAACAACTCGCGGCTGTACATAACACTTTCCATGTCTCAAATTTGAAGAAATGTTTTGCCAAATAAGATCTCACAATTCCGCTAGATGAAATCTAAATCAACGAAAAACTTCAATTCATCGAAGAACCCGTCAAAATAATGGATCGTGAGGTTAAAAGACTTAAGCAAAACAAGATACCAATTATTAAGGTTCGATGGAATGCTCGTAGAGGACCCGAGTTAACTTGGGAATGAGAAGATCAGATAAAGAAGAAATTCCCGCACTTATTTCCAGAAGATACGTCAACACCTCCAATTGCTTAAAATTTCGGGACGAAATTTATTTAACGGGTAGGTACTGTAGTGACCCGAACTTTTCCATGTTGATATATATTAAATGAAATTGATATTTACATGATTAAGTGTTTCCAACATGTTAAGCAATCAAACTTGTTAAGACTTGATTAATTGAAATAGGTTTCATATAGACAATTGACCACCCAAGTTGACCGGTGATTCACGAACGTTAAAACTTGTAAAAACTATATGATGACATATATATGGATATATATATAGTTAACATGATATTATGATAAGTAAGTATCTCATTAGGTATTTTAACAATCAGTTTTATACATAAAAATGAGACTATTGAATTAAGAAACTTGAAAACGATATATATATAACGATTATCGTTATAACAATGTTTTACTAATTACATATGAATCATTTTAAGATATTGTTACACTATATATAAACATGATAAATGATAAGTAAACATATCATTAAGTATGTTAACAATGAACTACATATGTAAAACAAGACTACTAACTTAAGAATTTTGAAACGAGGCATAGATGTAACGATTATCGTTGTAACGATATTTTAATGTATATATATCATATTAAGATATATTCATACATCATAATATCTTGATAATGTAATAATTTAACATCTCATTAGATATAATAAACAATGGGTTAACAACGTTAAATGAGATCGTTAACTTAAAGGTTTCAAAACAACACTTACATGTAACGACTAATGATGACTTAATGACTCAGTTAAAATGTATATACATGTAGTGTATTTAGATGTATTAGTACACTTTTGAAAGACTTCAAGACACATATCAAAGTACTTCTACTTAACAAAAATGCTTACAATTGCATTCTCATTCATTTTCATCAACAATTCTACTAGTATGCAACCGTATTCGTACTCGTACAATACCCAGCTCCTAGACGTATATACTATTGGTATATACACATAATAATTCAGCTCTTAACAGCCCTAGATAGTCAACAAACATGTGGAACCAACAATTAGACAACTAGCATGACTTATGAGCAAGGAAACAAAAACAAGAACTCCTTTTAACCCCACTCACCTTCACCACTCACCACATACTCCATTTCACTTCCAATTTTCTTCTCAATTCTCTCTCAAAACACACACACTCTTCCATGAACGTCTAAGTTACTATTTTTACAGCAAAAATCATCAAATACAAGCTTTGGTTATTACCTATAATCATCATAAAAACAATTACTCAAGAACACATCAAGAACACTTCCAAGTTTACAAGTTTACTTCCAAGTTTCCTAATCCATTCCAAGCAATCATCTAAGATCAAGAAACCTTTGTTATTTATAGTAGGTTATCTTTCTAAATTAAGGTAATATTCATATTTAAGCTTTGATTCAATTTCTATAACTATAACTATCTTAATTCGAGTTATAATCTTACTTAAACTTGTTTTTGTGTCATGATTATATTTCAAGAACTTCCAAGCCATCAAAGATCCTTTGAAGCTCAAGTTATTTTTTCATTATTTCCAGTAGGTTTACCTACTAAACTTGAGGTAGTAATGATGTTCATAACATCATTCGATTCATATATATATATAACTACCTTATTCGAAGGTTTAAACTTGTAATCACTAGAACATAGTTTAGTTAATTCTAAACTTGTTCGCAAACAAAAGTTAATCCTTCTAACTTAACTTTTAAAATCAACTAAACATATGTTATATATCTATATGATATGCTAACTTAATGATTTAAAACCAAAAAACACAAAAAACACCGTAAAACCGGATATATGTCGTCGTAGTAACACCGCGGGCTGTTTTGGGTTAGTTAATTAAAAACTATGATAAGCTTTGATCTAAAAGTTTTTCTTCTGGAAAAATGATTTTTCTTATGAACATGAAACTATATCCAAAAATCATGGTTAAACTCAAAGTGGAAGTATGTTTTCCAAAATGGCCATCTAGACGTCGTTCTTTCGACTGAAATGAATACCTTTACAAAAACGACTTGTAACCTGTATTTCCAACTATAAACTTATACTTTTTCTGTTTAGATTCACAAACTTAAGTTCAATATCAAACTATAGCAACTTGAATCACTCAAAACGGATTTAAAACGAAGAAGTTATGGGTAAAACAAGATTGGATAATTTTTCTTGTTGTAGCTACGTGAAAATTGGTAACAAATCTATATTAATCATATCCTAGCTAACTTATATTGTATTATACATGTATTCAAATATATTATGTAATCTTAGGATACCATAGACATGAATACAATGTTTTTACATATCATATCGACCCATCTATATATATATTTCGGAACAACCATAGACACTCTATATGCAGTAATGTTGGAGTTAGCTATACAAGGTTGAGGTTGATTCTAAAATATTATATATACTTTGAGTTGTGATATAGCCTGAGGCTTGTATACACGAGCTCGTGGATTGATTCGAGATAATATATATTGCTTTATCTTCTGTACATCTAACTGTGGACAGCTAGTTGTAGGTTACTAACGAGGACAACTGACTTAATAAACTTAAACAGTAAAACGTATTAAAAATGTTGTAAATATATTTTGAATATACTTTGATATATATGTACATATTTGTTATAGGTTTGTGAATCGACCAGTGGCCAAGTCTTACTTTCCGACGAAGTAAAAATCTGTGAAAGTGAGTTATAGTCCCACTTTTAAAATCTAATATTTTGGGATGAGAATACATGCAGTTTTATAAATGTTTTACAAAATAGACACCAGTAAATGAAACTACATTCTATGGCTGGATTATTAAATTGAATATGCCCATTTTTAGTCTGGTAATCTAAGAATTAGGGAACAGACACCCTAATTGACGCGAATCCTAAAGATAGATCTATTGGGCCCAACGAGCCCCATCCAAAGTACCGGATGCTTTAGTACTTCGAATTCATCATGTCCGAAGGGAGTCCCGGAATGATAGGAGATATTATATTTGCATCTTGTTAAGGTCGGTTACCAGGTGTTCACCATATGAATGATTTTTATCTCTATGTATGGGATGTATATTGAAATATGAAATCTTGTGGTCTATTAATACGATTTGATAAATATATAGGTTAAACCTATAACTCACCAACATTTTTGTTGACGTTTAAAGCATGTTTATTCTTAGGTGATTATTAAGAGCTTCCGCTGTTGCATGCTAAAATATGGACAAGATTTGGTGTCAGCATGCTTGTATAATATTGTTTAAAACTGCATTCGAGATTTATTTTGTTGTAACATATTAATATTGTAAACCAATATGTATTGGTAGTGTGTAAGTGTGATATTTTTAGATTATCATTTCTGGAAAATCTAGGTGGTGTCTTTTTAACCTTGTCGATAAAATAAAGGTTATGGTTTGTTTTAAAAACGAATGCAGTCTTTGAAAAACGTCTCATATAAAGGTCAAAACCTGGCAACGAAATCAATTAATATGGAACGTTTATAATCGATATGAACGGGACATTTCACTTGAGGCTTGGGAGATCAGTAGATATGACTTTGAAAGTATGTTAGAAAGAGGTAGTCTTCTAGTTTGGCAAAGTGGTGTATTTATATACCAAGAAAATATTTACAGACAAAACTGCGGTCGAACCACGGTCGACCTTGCAGGCAGCCGTACAACTTCTGTCAGCATTTCAATATATCCGTTGGAGCTCCTTTTTCTTTAAATTTTTGGCATCTTTACCTAATATAGAGCCTTCAAAATATGCTTAATACACCTAGAAGTTAACTCAATTACCCCTTTGATCTTGGACATATGCATGGAGGTTGACATGTGCTAGCTAAAGAGGAAAGTCCAATGCCCTTGACCATTGTCATTGATTTCCTGAAAAGGTAAATGCTGAAATCTTGTCCCTTGACAACCCACAAAGCTCCAAACACAATAACCCATGAATCTTACACTTTGTCAATACTTGGATGGAAGTATCATACTTCATTGGTTGCTTGCAATAAGTTAATTTTGACTAGTTTGATTATAATGAAGAATCCATTAACTAGTTGCTTTAATCATCCTTTGACAAACCACAAGCCTCCAAAACTTCACTAACCCATTTTAATAGATTGTCATCTTCTTAATGGAAGTGTCTTGCTCTTTAGAATATACTTGCATCTTGATTGAACTAGTTTGATTCTAGTTGAAGCTTAAATGAACCTTGTTACAACCTTGACTAGCTTGAATATAATTAAAATTTACATACATACAAATGGTACTTAAAAGTAATGGGAGAGCACCTCTTTAATTGGGACTTTGATGACCATTATTAGTATGTATTTAAATGACATTTTGTAACACTTGAAAAGTAAAACACTTTTATGTTTAATCTTATTTGAGCTTAAAATGTCATTAAGATGTCGTTAAGTGTGATTAGTAAAAATTAACATCTTTTAGTTCAAAACTCTTTTGAAATCAAAGAAGGCAACTATTATAAGTATGTTTAAAAAGGTTTTGTAAATTATAGATGTCTCAAAGTGGTCTATCTTAAAGTGGATGAATTTGGTTACAGAGAAAACTGCGGTCGAACTGCGGTACAGTGAGGTTAGCCGTAGATTGACAGTTTTAGAAAAAGGTGCAATCGTTGGAACAGGGCATCCACGGTCAGACTCACGGTCGACCGTGGTGCAGCCGCATAGCAATTTTACCAAGTTAATTATTTATGTATTGGTCTTTTGCTAGAGATAGTGTAGGCTTATGAACTCATGTCGTCTTACATATGATTAAGCATTTATCACTTTTGTGTCATCATCAAAACAAAGTGATTAACTTTTGAATATTATAATTGGATTCTCAACCAACATTCTCCCCCTTTTTTATGATGACAAACATATGAGTAAGTGTTTAGTTATGTAAGCCGACATAAGTGTTAACATCACTTACCATACACTTTCTCCCCCTTTTGTCGAAGCAAAAAGGTTAGCTCCCCCTGGAACTAAGCGCGCCCTAGAGTAATGCTCCCCCTTAAATCTTACATAGCGGTAGATGATATAGCTCCCCCTTGAAATGTGCAATATAAGACTCATAGAAAAGAGGATTAGTCCACACATAAGTCATAATATCAAGTAAGGAGTGATATGAACTCAACGAGCTGGATAAACCTTCAATCAAGGGTTAGTGCACACACATAATAATATATAGCAAGCATAAGAATCATTGTGTGTCATAGATAACAAAGATAGTGGAGTGAGCACTTTGACCAATATATGTGATCGTTAGAGAGCATGTAAGATCAAAAGTGCGTATGAACCACCACATATCAGAGTTAATGAATAGTATAGCATGAATGTGTGATATAACATGTAGTGAGCAGAAGCCTTAGTATATCATGCAACATTATCATTAAGTACCAACATTACCTCACTATTTCTACCAATTTTAGGTATGTATAGAAGCAAGTAGGTTTAAGCAAGCATGTAGAACCATGTAGCATAGCATGGTATACATATTGCACATAGCACAATGTGGAAACATAAGTGAGAGTAGCATGCAAAAGCTGATATAAATGATATCAATTGTCAAAAAATCATGTGTAACAATCATATTCATAAGCTTAGATGCTAGATCATGTATGAAAGAAAGTAGGTTCAAACAAGCATGTTAAAGCATAACATAGCATGGCAAACAAGTAAGAGTAGCTCACGTAATCATATCATGCAACACTATAGATACCATCATAGTAGTTTCAAACAAGCATGTAAAGACACAAGCATGGCATAGATATGACACATATCATAAGCATAGCATGTCAAACATATTGCACATTATATAGGCATATCATGTAAGAACACAAGTAAGAGTAGCATGCTGAAGCTAATATACGTAATCATGCATAACGATCTAAATTATATATAAGCTTAAAACATGCATGAGGCACATCTATTTAACATAATGAGTATACTAGTTGAAGCATGTCAAGTAATAGTGATCATTAGGGTCGATATGAAAAGTCGAAACGTTATACATATGATAAGTTATCATTGGGAAATCATTCACTAAGTTTCGGGTTATTCAATTAAGTGCATATCTTTTCGTATACTTAATGATGATCATATGTATAACCTAAGCATATAGAGCATGTTAATACTTCACTTATCACGTAATGATCAAAGCTAAATTAGTGTTCAAATAATCACTTATTAGGTTGACTAGTCCAATTTTAGAACGAGAATGCACACTGATAATGCTAAAAACGAAAATATATTTCATAGCATTATCCCTCAAGAAAGACAAGCTTTTAGTTGCAATTGTTCTATTTACAAGTGATATTCGTTTAAATAATAAAAGGTGAACACAAAAGACAGATTCGACGAATTAAAGACGCAAACGACCGAAAAGCTAAAAAGTACAAAGTACAATCAAAGTGGTTCAAATTATTGATGAGAAACGTCTAAAAATTACAAAGAGTACAAGCCGTGAAACACAAAGTACAAGATATTAAATTGTACGAAAAGGCTTTCGAAAATCCGGAACCGAGACATGAATCAACTTTCAGCGCTCGACGCAACGGACCAAAATTTACAAGTCAACTATGCACAAGAATATAATATTATATATAATTAATTATATATATATTATATATTATTTTAATCAAAGCAGCCCACGTTGAATTCATTTGGTGAGCTGGATTCCAGACCTCCGCATTTGCGGAGCTTTTATGAAGGAAACATTCGCACTCGCGGAGATCTACAGTGAAATGTGGGGCTATAAAAGGTCGCGCATTCTGATCGATTTTATTCACTCTTTTTCAATCTCTCTCTCACGATATATATATATATATATATATATATATATATATATATATATATATATATATATATATATATAATTTATAGTTTTAATTTTAATTTATGTTTAATAATAATAAGGTTATAGTGGCGAATGTTGTAAGTGTGTAAGTCTAAATTCTGTCCGTGTAACGCTATGCTATTATTAATCATTGTAAGTTATGTTCAACCTTTTTAAATTAATGTCTCGTAGCTAAGTTATTATTATGCTTATTTAAGCCGAAGTAATCGTGATGTTGGGCTAAATATTAAAGACGGGGTAATTGGGCTTTGTACCATAATTGGGGTTTGGACAAAAGAACGACACTTGTGGAAATTAGACAATGGGCTATTAATGGGCTTTACTGTCATTTTATTTATTGCACTTTTAATTATCGTACTTCTTAATTATCGCAATTTTATTTATCGCACTTTAATTATTGTCATTTACTTTACGCTTTAAATTAAGTTATATTTATTTTTAATATTTTACATTAGGTTTTAACTGCGACTAAAGTTTTAAAATCGACAAACCGGTCATTAAACGATAAAAACCCCCTTTTATAATAATAATACTACTCATATATATATTTATATATTTAAAAATATAGTTTTAAAAAAATATAGCGTTAAACTTGGCTAGCTCTCTGTGGAACTAACCGGACTTACTAAAAACTACACTACTGTATGTTTGGGTACACTGCCTATAAGTGTTGTAGCAAGGTTTAGGTATATCCACTCTATACATAAATAAATAACTTGTGTAAAATTGTATCGTATATAATGGTATTTCGCAATAAAAATATAACTATTTCGTATACACCTCTACGCACAACAAGTATTTTTGGCGCCGCTGTCGGGGACTTCTTAAACGCCAAAAGCGAAACGCTATATAAAAAAAAATTTATTAAGTTTTAATTTATTTTTGTAAAAATATAAGTTTTTAAATATTAAAAACAAAAATATAAAAATATATAAAAAAGTTTATTTTTTTTAAGTTACAACAAACTAATAAGTATTTGAAAAAAATATAAGTTTTGTTTAAATTATATTTTCTATAAAATAAAAACAAAAAATTAAAAACAAAGTAAAAAAGTAAAAAAAAAAAAAAACAACTGAACCTGCACGAATTCGACCTGCATCTCAGCTGAATCTGTATCATCCGCACTCACGGAGCTTTTTGCCAGCTGGTATCCGTACTCACGGAGATCTCTGACAGGTCAAACATTGGACAGCATTAATTAAGAAATTAGGGTTAAAATTAATTATTATTAATTAAAATTAGGGTTTTAATTTAATATAATTAGTATAAGTTTAGTTTTAATTAATTTTAAGCTTTAATTAGTTTTATTAATATATAAAACTAATATTTTTATAAAATACTTAATATAAAAATAATATTTTTATAAAAATTGTATTTTTACAATTTTTAAAATTTCGTACCTTTTTAATCGTTTATTCGTAATATTTATATTTTTTTCGTTCTTAATTAGTTCATAACTTAGTATTTTGCCATAGTTATTTATATTTCTAAATTTTTAGGATTTGCCGTAAAATCCCTTAAGTGCTTTTTCTTTAGACTATGATTTAGATGCTTTAGAATTTTACGACTTCGTTTATCGCTTTAGTTTTTAATATATTTTAGTACCTTTTTAAGTTATTGCCGTTTTGGATATATAATTTCTCTAATCTTTAATACCTTTAGATGCAACTTTTAAATTTTAGTTTTTAGACTTTTAAGTTTCGACGCTGCATTTTATTATTTTTTCGACGCTTATTTTTCGACCTTTTATTTTTCGACATTTTTCGACATTTTTCGACGCACTCTTTTTCTTTCTTATTTCTCGACGCTCTAGTTTTTAGGACATAGAATTTTCTATTTCTTCTCTAAAATTTCTTTAAATTTCGACAAAAACTTATTTTAAGTGGTTAAATTGATAGACATCCAAAATTTTCTGTTTGTAGTAATAGTTGGATTTGTTAGTGGCAAGTTGTGGGCTTCCGATTTAAAGGGTCCTGCCTACCTGCTGCGTCTATTTGCTATTTGAAAACTGGGCAAAATCAGAAAAGTCTATTAATTTGATAACTTATATAATTTTTATTTTTATAACTAATAATATATTCAGCGAATGCACCGAGCAAAACGTTCATCACCTTTCATACGTTCACCACCTGTAACTCGATCAAGACACCTAGCCAATATTGTAGCCATTGATTTTTCTTTAGAATCGTCATCTAGTCAACCAGGTACTCCAATTCAAATTTCCAATAATCCATTTTTTGAACCCGACCTCACAATTGAGAATCCGGAGGATATTCAGGGACAATTCAGAGATCCTGAACCACTAATCATTCCTCCTGAACCACAAATCACTCATCCAGAGATTGTCGAGGAAGAAACCATTAAGTCAGAATCCTCTAGTGATTCAGATTCAACAAATTCAATCATGGAAAATCTGGAACCTCTAATTATGGAAGACCGAATGAGGGCTAAACGCACTGGCCAAAGTCATGCAATTACTCAACCAGACATTAATGCGCCAGATTATGAAATCAAAGGACAAATCTGAAGGTATTTCGTATGCCCGAGAGACATATTAAATTAATGTAGCTAATATGTTTTGATCCAAGTCAGGTCATACCCAATAACAAGCTTACCGACACATTATTCGTATTTGATTTTAACGATTGGATCATTGATTAAAATACACGACACTTGAATTTTATGAAAAAGGTTTCTAAAATAATAATACTTGATATGTATGTATAAATTATGAAATAATTTATATGATAAGGATTTAATTATTTATAGGTTAAATAATTAATTAAGTTATGTTACATTTTATAAAATTGGTTTTATAAAATATACATAACAAATAATATGCAAGTTTATAAAATGTATTTTATAAAAACTAGTTTTATAAAATCTAGTTTTATAAATAAAAAAAACTATGTTATAAAATCAAATGGGAGTGGCATTGGTAGTTTAAGCAAGCATGCTCTACACACTACTTGAGGTGGGGACTTCCCATGCCACATGCATATGTACCAAGAGAAAAATACATATCAAAGATAGCAAAAAAAAAAATTCTCTTCTCCTTGTGTGGACTACTGGCCGAAAGTTTAAAAAAAAAGAAAGAAAAGGAGTTCTTCATTTTTTTTTTTGCAAGATAAATCAACTGTAAAATCCTAACCAAATTATAGAAGGTGTTGGTGATAAAAGGCTTGGGGTATTACAACTTAAGGCTTCATCATTTGGAGCTCATTCATCATCATCTTCATCATTCAATTACCTAGCTTGGAGTAGGTATAATCTCCTTGCTCTCTTGTAGTTTGTAAGCTTATTTCATAACTTGATCCTAATTAGGATTTAACTTTAATTGGTTAAATATATACAAGTTCTAAAATGGTAATTATATGGTTGTAAATCGGGTTTTCATGCTTCCGCTTTAATTTGATTCTTAAAAATGTTTTAAACTTTATGGAACTTGTTAAATCCCAACAATGGTATCTAGAGCCGAAGTTGTTGAAATATGCTTCGAGATGATCTATTAAACCCACTATATTTTTGCATTTTATGAACATGCATGATATTAGAATGCAAAAATTTTCGGTTTTTGGGTGGATGTTCATTTGGCCGAATTATTAGGGGTTCCAAAGTGGTTTTGGACTTGCCATTTGGTTCATATTTGTTGATATATTAATTTTCATAATCATAGCCATGACCTTGTGTTTGAATGAATGCTTGTTTGGTTGATTAATTATTCATTTGGTATGTAATATTAATTCATTCATTTAGTTTGTAATATTTATTCATATGGTTATGTAATTTATTTTATATTTGGTATGTAAAATAGATTAGGTTGTATTTTCATTTTTTAGAAAAATGTATTAGGATATATTTTTTGTAAAAATGAAGATGCAAGATGAAGACAAGGAAGATGCAAGATTAAGTGAGAGATTTTGAAATCTCCTACTTTGTGTTATAACCCATTAACCGGTTGCATTTTGTTTTCGGCTAAACAAAATGCCTACCAAAAGGCTTGATTGTGAACATATTTGTTTTGCATGCATGGTTGTTTATTGTGTTTGTATGTTTGGTTGCTACAATTAAATCACAAGTTAACAACAAGCTAAATGACAATTTAATTGGTTAAATTAGACATTATTAATGACATGCAAAACGACAATTTAATTGGTTAAATTAAAAGTGGCATAAGAACATTGATAATCGGTTATTATGTACATGAAAAGGATTTAATAATTGGTTATTAAGACACAATAAAATGGTTTATTTTCAAAGTAATAAAATTGGCTTTATTACATAATATGAAAATGGATTTTCACATGAACCACACACTAAATGCATGTTAGTGTATGGTACAATAGTTTTCTTAAACTAGAAATTATGAAAACTTAAAATCTCTTAATTAACAAGGTAAACAAGTTAAACGTCATCCTTATTGTGTGACACTTAGGCATATTAGGGAACTCATGATGGGATAAAGGTCACCTAACCATCATGAGCAAACTAATATAATTAAGGTGAATTTCGCACACTTGTGGGATAAAGGTCACCTAACCACTTGTATGTTGAATTTACACGTTTACACAAGTAGGACGACTTGATTTGGGAATCATGAACTTAGGGTCACCGAAGCATGAGGAACAAATAGGCGTTGATGGGATAAATATGCCATGCAAAAGGATTGCATGATCCCATAACTTAGAAGTTGCAAAAGGATTGCAATTATCATATAATGACTACCTAGCTAAATCAAATGACGGGATAAAGGTCACCTAATCGAAATTTGGTTTACCGTTGGATTCTCAAATTTAATAAATATCAATTGGATTTAAAGGGTATTGATTGTTAAATTAAAAATGATACTTAAACAACTTTGTTAAATTTTGTAGATGGCCGCCAATAACAACAACATTCCGAACGCACCAATCAACTTTAACAACCTATCGTTGAGGTCAATCCTCGAAAAGGAGAAACTCAACCATACGAACTTCTTGGATTGGTTTTGCAATCTAAGAATTGTCCTTAAACTTGAGGATAGGGCGTATGTGTTAGAAGACCCCATTCCCGATCAACCCGACGAGGATGATATGGAAGGCATGGCTTATTGGGATAAGTATTGCACCGATTCGGTGCAAGTCGCTTGCCTTATGCTTGGGACTATGATACCTGAACTCCAAAAGGACTTCGAGCATCATAGTGCATATGACATGATCACACAGTTAAAGGAGATGTTCCTTCAACAAGCTCGTGTCAAGCGCTTTGAAACGGTCCGAGCGCTTCATGCATGTCGGATAGATGACTCCCAATCCGTTTCATCTTATGTCCTTAAGATGAAAAGCCTAATTGAATGAGCGAACCATCTAAATTGCAACGTGTCTAATGAATTAGCTACAAACCTTATCCTTAACTCCTTGTCAAAGAGATTTGACACATTCGTGTTAAATTATAACATGAATGGTTGGGATAAAAGCATTGGCGAATTACATGCCATGCTTAAGACGGCCGAAGCAAGCATGGGTAAAAGGGCTTCACCCATGTTTATGATCAATGAAGGTGGGTCCAAAAACAATAACACTTCTAAGCCAAAGGTGGCTAAGAGGAAAGGACCCGCCTGCTAAGGCAAGGGCAAGGGAAAAGGGAAGATGGTTACCCCAACCAACAAGAACAAAAAGTAAAAGGTTGCCGGTAAAGCAAACCCCAAGGAAGATCCGTGCTTTGGTTGTGGTGAAATGGGTCACTGGAAACGCAACTGCCCGATCTACCTCAAGGATTTGAAAGAAAAGAGGGATGCAGGGCAAACCTCAGGTAATGTATATATGGTATACATTGAGCTTAGTATTACTTCTTCTAATACATGGGTATTAGACACAGGATGTGGAACTCATATTTGCAATTCTTTGCAGGGGTTCAAAAGAAGTAATCACGATGCGGGAACAACAAGTCTCTTCATGGGTAATAGAGCAAGGGTGCAAGTGAAAGCTCAAGGAGACTTTGTTTTGAAGCTTCCAAGTGGTTTGGAGCTTATTTTGAAAAATGTCTTGTATGTACCCGATTTATCTCGAAACATTATTTCTGTATCCGGTTTGAAACAATGTGGTTTTAATCTTAATTTCATTAATGATGATATCCATGTTTCTTTAAATAATGTGTTCTATTTCAAGGCTTCGCATTCGAATGGTATTTATGAATTGGTTCATGATGACACATCATACAATAGCTCAATGTTCCATGCAAACACCAAGAAACTCAAATGGGATTTGAGTGATTCCTATTTATGGCATTGTCGCCTTGGTCACATAAACAAGAATCGAATGCATACACTTCAAAAGAATGGACTTTTGAAATCAAATGAACTAGACTCATTTGATGTATGTGAATCTTGTTTACAAGGAAAAATGACTAAAGCCCCTTTCAAAGGGACCTATGAAAGGGCTAAAGACTTATTAGGATTAATACATTTGGATGTATGTGGACCCTTTAAGCCCATGACTAGGAAAGGTGAAAGATACTTCGTCACTTTCATTGATGACTTCAGTCGTTTCGGATATGTCTATTTATTAAGGCACAAGGACGAAACTTTTGAAGCATTCAAAGAATATCAAAACGAAGTACAAAATCAACTCAACAAGACAATCAAGGTACTTCGTACCGATAGAGAAGGTGAATACCTAAGCGAAGCTTTCCAAGATCATCTTAAAATTTGTGGGATTATCTCGCAACTCACTCCTCCTGGAACACCCCAACTTAATGGAGTTTTCGAAAGGAGGAACCAAACCCTAATGGATATGGTTCAATCTATGATGGCAAAAAGCTCGTTACCTCTATCATTTTGGGGTTATTGTCTATGCTCCGCGGCTCGTATTCTAAATATGGCCCCAACCAAGAAAGTGGAACGAACTCCTCATGAGATGTGGTTTGGAAAACCTCCATCTCTATCATACTTAAAGTTATGGGGATATGAAGCTTATCCTAAGCCTTACGTCCCTAATAAGTTGAATGCTCGATCCACGAAGTGTATCTTCATAGGATATCCCAAGGATGATATGGGATACTATTTCTATGATCCAACCGAGCAAAATGTATTTGTTGCTCGAAAGGCTGAATTCCTTGAAACTAAGTTCCTAATGGAAGGAAATAGTGAAAGGAAGATAGATCTTGAAGAGGTTCAAGATCAAGTAGATGATACACAATTGGTTGACACTAGCACTCAACATGAAAATGTTGAGAATGTTCAAATGGATGATCAAAGTATACAAGACGTTCGCAGATCTGGTAGGATTAGTAATCCTCCTGAGAGATATGGGTTTCTCATGGATGGTTGCTATGTGGTTGATTTGGATGAACCAACAAACTACCAAGATTCTTTATCAAGG
Source organism: Rutidosis leptorrhynchoides (assembly GCF_046630445.1). Classification (NCBI taxonomy): domain Eukaryota; kingdom Viridiplantae; phylum Streptophyta; class Magnoliopsida; order Asterales; family Asteraceae; genus Rutidosis; species Rutidosis leptorrhynchoides. Next base: position 106,291,539 of record NC_092341.1, read on the forward strand.
ATTGATAAAGATAAATGGCAGGAAGCCATGAACGCCGAGATGCAATCCATGTATGACAACCAAGTTTGGGAACTGGTTGTACAACCTACTGGCTCCAGGCTAGTTGATTGTAAATGACTTTTCAAAATGAAAGCCAACATACATGGAAACTTGGATACATATAAAGCTAGACTTGTAGCAAAAGGTTTCACTCAAACTCAAGGGGTTGACTATGATGAAACTTTTTTGCCTGTGGCAATGCTAAAGTCTATTAGGATATTGCTTGCCATTGCTGCTCATTATGATTATAAAATATGGCAAATGGATGTCAAGACAGCTTTCCTAAATGGACATCTTGAGGAAGATGTCTATATGGTTCAGCCTGAAGGTTTTGTTGATCCGAAATATCCTAAAAAGGTATGCAAGTTAAAGAAGTCAATCTACGGATTGAAACAAGCATCTAGAATGTGGAATCATCGTTTTAATGAGGAGGCCAAGAAATTTGACTTCATTAAAAATGGTGATGAAGCTTGTGTATACAAGAAAGCTAGTGGGAGCACTATCATGTTTCTTGTACTATATGTGGATGATATATTGTTATTTGGAAATGATATTCCGGAAATGCAAGGTGTTAAAACTTGGTTAAGTAAATGCTTCTCCATTAAGGATCTTGGAGAAGCACAATACGTTTTGGGGATTGGGATCTACAGGGATAGATCCAAGAAACTGATAGGTTTGAATCAAAGTGCATACATTGAAAAGATCTTGAAAAGGTTCAAGATGGACAACTCTAAGAAAGGTTTGGTACCTATTCAAAGAGGAATGCTACTCAGTTCATCTCAGTGTCCTACCACAAAAGATGAACAAGAGAGAATGAAGGAAGTCCTGTACGCATCTGCTATTAGGTCAATCATGTATGCAATGATATGCACTAGACCGGATGTGTCATGCTCTCTTAGCTTGACAAGTAGATACCAGAATAACCCAGGAAACAATCATTGGATTGCGGTTAAAAGTATATTGAAATACCTTAGGAGGACTAAGGATATGTTTCTAATATATAAGTCTAGTGAGGAGGAACTCGCAGTAAAAGGTTACGTAGATGCGAGTTTCCAAACTGATCGAGATGATTCTCGATCACAGTCCGGTTATGTATTCACATTAAATGGAGGTGCGGTCTCTTGGAAGAGTTCAAAATAGGATGTTGTTGCTTTATCCACTACAGAGTTGGAGTACATTGCCGCCTCATTGGCAGCTCAGGAAGCTGCATGGATGAAGAAATTCATCGACAACTTAGGAGTTGTCCCTTCCATTCAGGACCCTCTTGAGATCTTTTGTGACAACGAGGGTGCGATTGCTCAAATCAAAGAACCTCGTGCTCACCAAAAGACTCGTCACATTGAGCGGAGATTCAACTATATAAGGGATGAAGTTGAAAAGGGAAAGATATGTATTCGCAAAGTTCACACAGATCTTAACATAGCGGATCCTCTCACGAAGCTCTTACATGGAGCAAAACATGCAGGACATATTTGTGCATTAGGGCTTCGATATTCTAGTGATTGGTCATGATCTGTTTTAAGTATTGTATTGGAACGAAATTGTTCAAACTCATTAATATAATTACGGTATTAATTTATTTTGAGTTATGTTCCTATTTTGCATATTTTATCCATGAATAAGTAATTATTCTAAATTTCGTAGTCGATCACATTTGTGGGAACAAGTGTGAGGTTTAGACTATTATGAACTTGGATTGGTATACATTCACGGGATGAATGTAGAGCAAGGTTGCAACCAAGGTTCATAAATATTTGTGGGATACAAATATTGGAAGACCCGCCCTCAAGATTACTAAATGGAGCCTTTGTGGTTGATCACATGTAATCTTGAGTAAAGGCAAATATCATTGTATCCTCTGACCTGAGACACATATTGGGTTCGGATATTTACCGAGTATTGTGCCTTGATTCTTTCCTTCGCTATTCTGAAATATGGTAGTTCACAAGGAAGAGCTCAGGTATAATGCAAAGTATATATTTAGGACTTATGTAGTCAAGATGGAATTTGTCCCTCTTATTCGTTGAGAGTCAGATGTCTAAGGCCTGATAAAGTTAAATCTAGAAGGGAGTGATCACTCTGTATCTCTTGGATTTAACATGACATCTAAGATGAAAGGATATAATGAAAGATTCACCTATTCATATTTGAGATGGGAACTCGAAAGGGATGATGTTATTGAATGGCACAAAGTCATAACATATTGGGGGTGATGGACGGTCGTTAGGTGGTATCCATCACTTGCATTAATTTCTTATGTTTCTCGTGCAAGTGGGAGATTGAAGGTATTTCATATGTCCGAGAGACATATTAAATTAATGTGGCTAATATGTTTTGATCCAAGTCGGGTCATACCCAATAACAAGCTTACCGACACCTTATTCGTATTTGATTTTAACGATTGGATCGTTGATTAAAATACACGACACTTGAATTTTATGAAAAAGGTTTCTAAAATAATAATACTTGATATGTATGTATAAATTATAAAATAATTTATATGATAAGGATTTAATTATTTATAGGTTAAATAATTAATTAAGTTATGTTACATTTAATAAAATTGGTTTTATAAAATATACATAACAAATAATATGCAAGTTTATAAAATTTATTTTATAAAAACTAGTTTTATAAAATCTAGTTTTATAAATAAATAAAAAAACTATTTTATAAAATCACATGGGAGTGGCATTGGTAGTTTAAGCAAGCATGCTCTACACACTACTTGAGGTGGGGACTTCCCATGCCACATGCATATGTACCAAGAGAAAAATACATATCAAAGATAGCAAAAAAAAGTTCTCTTCTCCTTGTGTGGCCTGCTGGCCGAAAGTTTCAAAAAAAAAGGAAAGGAGTTCTTCATTTTTTTTGCAAGATAAATCAAGTGTAAAATCCTAACCAAATTATAGAAGGTGTTGGTGATAAAAGGCTTGGGGTATTACAACTTGAGGCTTCATCATTTGGAGCTCATTCATCATCATCTTCATCATTCAATTACATAGCTTGGATTAGGTATAATCTCCTTGCTCTCTTGTAGTTTTTAAGCTTATTTCATAACTTGATCCTAATTGGGATTTAACTTTAATTGGTTAAATATATACAAGTTCTAAAATGGTAATTACATGGTTGTAAATCGGGTTTTCATGCTTCCGCTTTAATTTGATTCTTAAAAATGTTTTAAACTTTATGGAAGTTGTTAAATCCCAACAAAATCCTACACATGGTAACTAATCAATGCCAATTTAGTGGTGCGTCGAAGGAAGATCTAAACAAACATCTTCGTACCTTTAATAGGATCTGTACTCTATTTAAAATCCGAGAAGTGGAGGATGAACAGATCTATCTCATGTTATTTCCCTGGACTTTAAAGGGAGAAGCCAAAGATTGGTTATAATCGTTACCTGAAGGGGCGATTGATACATGGGATGTTTTAGTTGAAAAATTTCTTAAACAATTCTTTCCGGCATCTAAAGCCGTGAGACTTCAAGGAGAAATTGTTACGTTCACACAAAAGCCAAATGAAACTCTATATGAAGCGTGGACAAGATTTGGAAAGTTGTTAAGAGGATGTCCGCAACATGGTTTAGATACTTATCAAATAGTACAAATATTCTACCAAGGATGCGACATCACTACAAGAAAAGACATCGACATAGCAGCTGGTGGTTCCATTATGAAGAAAACCGCAACTGAAGCTTACAAAATTATTGATAACGCTGCTTCCCACTCACATGAGTGGCATCAACAAAAAGATATCATTAGATCATCTAAAGCGGCTAGAGCCGATTCTAGCCATGACTTCGATTCCATTTCTGCAAAGATAGATGCTGTCGAGAGACGAATGGAAAAGATGACTATAGATATTCACTCAATACGAATTAGTTGTGAGCAGTGTGGAGGACCACATTTGACAAAAGATTGTCTCAGTATTGAACAAACAATGGAACAAAGAGAGAATGTTTCATATATAAACCAAAGGCCTGGAAATAATTATCAAAATAATTATCAACCGCCAAGACTAATCTACAATCAAAATCAGAATTATAACCGAAATTTTCCATACAACAACCAACAAGGTCCTAGGAACCAACAAGGTCCTAGAAATCAACAAGTATCCAATAATACTTATAATCAGCAAAGACCTATTTATTCAAAATAAACCACCACAAACCGATGATAAAAAGCCAAATTTAGAAGACATGATGTCGAAGCTAGTTGAATCTCAAACGCAGTTTTTTACATCTCAGAAACAAACCAATGAACAAAATGCTCAAGCATTTAGAAATCAACAAGCTTCTATTCAAAATCTGGAACAAGAAGTAAGCAACCTAGCAAGGTTGATAGGTGAAAGAAAACCGGGAAGTCTACCTAGTGATACAAATGCTAACTCCCGAAATGAAACGGATAAAGCCATTACCACGAGAAGTGGTATTACACTTAAACCACCTGAAATACCTGTAATTTCCGATGACGTTATTCCTACTCCACAAGAACCACAATCTGAACAAGAGAAAGAAACAGAACCGGTAGTTGAAAAGGTTAATGAAGATAACACAGTTAAGGCTAAACCTTATGTTAAACCATACCAACCACCACTTCCTTACCCAAGTAAAATGAGAAAAGAAAGACTTGAAGCCGAGCAATCTAAATTCTTGGATATGTTTAAACAAATAAATGTAAATCTTCCTTTCATTGATGTGATTTCAGGAATGCCTAGATATGCTAAATTCTTGAAAGATCTAATCACAAATAGAAAGAAAATGGAAGAACTCTCGGCTGTTACTATGAATGCTAATTGTTCTGCAGTATTGTTGAATAAGATACCAGAAAAATTATCAGATCCAGGAAGTTTCACAATTCCATGTTTTTTGGGTAGTCTTAGTTCAATAGAAGCAATGGCAGATTTAGGTGCTAGTATAAATCTAATGCCGTATTCACTATACGCTAAACTAGACTTTGGAGAATTGAAACCAACAAGAATAAGCATACAACTAGCAGATCGATCAGTAAAATATCCTAGAGGGATAATGGAGAACATGCTAGTTAAAGTTGGTACTTTAGTATTTCCAGTAGATTTTGTTATTCTGGACATGGAAGAAGATTCTCGAGTTCCTCTCATATTAGGAAGACCATTCTTAAATACGGCTAAAGCAATAATAGACGTGTTCGATAAAAAACTGAACCTAAGTATAGAGGATGAGAGTGTTACCTTTTCTGTTGATAGAGCCATGCAACAACCGCAATTTGCAGATGATACATGTTATTATATTCAAACTATATATTCACATGCAGAATTGTTAGAAGAATTTTCAGAATTACAAGGAACAGGAGAATGTTCTTTAGGAGAAGGAACTGAACCAATTGATGAAGCTGAAATGTTAGCTACACTCATGGCTAATGGATATGAACTAACAACAGAAGAATTTAAAATGTTAAAAGAGGAAGACAGATATCGATACAAATCATCGATAGAAGAACCACCGACATTAGAGTTAAAGCCACTTCCAAACCATTTGGAATATGCTTATTTACATGGTGAATCTGAATTACCTGTAATAATATCGTCTTCTCTTACTGAAAATGAAAAATCTCAAATCATTTCTGTGCTAAAAGCTTATAAACCAGCTATTGCATGGAAGATTCATAACATTAAAGGCATAAGTCCTTCGTATTGCACACATAAAATCCTTATGGAAGAAGGTCATAAAACGTATGTGCAACGCCAACGAAGACTAAATCCTAATATGCAAGATGTTGTTAAGAAAGAAATTATTAAACTGCTTGATGCAGGTTTAATTTATCCAATCTCTGATAGTCCATGGGTAAGCCCGGTTCAATGCGTACCTAAGAAGGGTGGCATGACTGCCATCACAAATGAAAAAAATGAGCTTATTCCTACAAGGACTGTAACAGGATGGCGTGTTTGTATTGATTATAGAAAATTAAATGATGCCACCAGAAAAGATCACTTTCCCTTACCTTTCATTGATCAAATGTTGGAAAGATTAGCCGGGAACAGTTATTATTGTTTTCTTGATGGTTTTTCCGGATACTTTCAAATTCCAATCGCACCCGAGGACCAAGAGAAAACCACGTTCACGTGCCCTTATGGTACTTTTGCTTACAAACGCATGCCATTTGGACTTTGCAACGCCCCTGCAACCTTTCAAAGGTGTATGATGGCAATCTTTCACAACATGATAGAAGAATGCATGGAAGTTTTCATGGATGACTTTTCAGTCTTCGGTGATACATTTGAATCATGTCTAGTTAATCTTGAACGAATGCTTATTAGATGTGAACAAGCAAATCTAGTTCTTAATTGGGAGAAATGCCATTTCATGGTTAAAGAAGGCATCGTTCTTGGTTATAATATTTCAAAAGAAGGAATTGAAGTGGATAGAGCTAAAGTAGATGTAATTGCTAAACTTCCACATCCCACCAATGTTAGAGGAGTTAGGAGTTTTCTAGGGCATGCCAGTTTTTACCGACGTTTCATAAAAGACTTTTCTAAAATTGCCACTCCTATGAATAAACTCCTAGAAAAAGATGCTCCATTCATCTTTTTAGATGAATGCATCAAATCTTTTAATATTCTTAAAGAAAAACTCACTAATGCGCCGATCATGATAACTCCAAATTGGAATCTACCATTTGAACTTATGTGCGATGTAAGTGATTTTGCAATGGTAGCCGTTTTAGGACAAAGAATTGAAAAACGATTTCAACCTATTTATTATGCTAGTAGGATGTTACAAGGAGCACAAATGAATTACACAACTACTGAAAAAGAACTCCTTGCTATTGTCTTTGCTTTTGACAAATTTCGTTCATATCTCGTTTTAGCTAAAACGGTGGTCTATACTGACCATTCTGCTCTTAGATACCTATTTTCAAAACAAGATGCCAAACCACGATTAATTCGTTGGATCTTACTCTTACAAGAGTTCGATATTGAAATCCGAGATAAAAAGGGAGCAGAGAATCTCGCCGCTGATCATCTTTCTTGTCTTGAAAATCCCGAATTAGAAGTTCTAAATGAACCGGCCATACAAGATAACTTTCCTGTTGAATATCTTTTGAAGATCGATTATAATGAAATTCCATGGTTTGCAGACTATGCAAACTACTTAGTATGTGGATTCCTTGAAAAAGGGTTGTCGTACCAAAAACGAAAGAAATTCTTTAGTGATATAAAACACTATTTCTAGGAAGATCCACATTTGTTTAAAAGTTGTCCCGATGGAATAATACGCCGATGTGTATTCGGGGATGAAGCCAGTCAAATCTTAAACCATTGTCACACATGACCAACAGGAGGGCATTATGGGCCTCAACTCACAGCAAGAAAAGTTTACGATGCTGGGTTCTATTGGCCTACAATTTTCAAAGACGTACACCTTCTTTGCAAATCCTGTGATGCATGTCAAAGGGCCGGAAAAATAAGTCAATGTGATGAAATGCCAAAAAATGTCATTCAAGTATGTGAAGTATTTGACGTTTGGGGTATTGACTTTATGGGACCATTTCCAAAATCTCATAATAATCTCTACATTCTCGTTGCCATTGATTATGTATCTAAATGGGCGAAAGCACAAGCTCTCCCAACTAACGATGCATGAGTTGTAGTCAACTTTTTAAAACGTCTTTTTGCTAGGTTCGGAACACCGAAAGCTTTAATAAGTGATCGGGGTACTCATTTTCGTAACAATCAACTTGAGAAAGTTCTCAAAAGATATGGAGTAACTCATAAAATCTCAACCGCTTATCATCCACAAACAAGTGGACAAGTTAAAAATACCAACCGAGCATTAAAACGTATTCTAGAGAAAACCGTAGGATCAAATCCGAAGGAATGGTCCATAAAATTGGAGGATGCACTCTGGGCTTTTAGAACAGCCTACAAAACTCCAATTAGAACCACACCTTTTAGACTCATTTACGGAAAAGCATGTCAACTTCCAGTAGAAATTGAACATAAAGCATTTTGGGTTTTGAAACGGTTAAGTCAATTAAACGAATTAGAAGAATTAAGACATGAAGCATATGAAAATTCGTTAATCTATAAGGAAAGAATAAAGAAATGGCATGATAAAAGAATCATAAGTTCAAAAGAATTTAAAGAAGGAGACAGAGTCCTTCTTTTCAATTCCCAATTCAAGTTATTTGATGGAAAATTGAAATCAAGATGGTCTGGACCATTCATAGTCAAAAGAGTTTTTCCATATGGAACAGTCGAATTAATAAATTCAAATGGTATTGAATTTAAGGTTAATGGTCACAGAGTTAAACATTACATAGATAATCCAATGGAAGTTGAAGATGAAGTTAATCACAATTTCGACACCACATCTAACTAAGTGTGGGAAAATTCGAATCTTTTTAGGGTAATATGTATTTCTATTAGAGTTAGATATTCTGTTTTCGTGTAGTTTCCGAGAATGAAATCCGAATGGTCTTTCCCTAGCAGACCCTAAAGAACTAGTCTTCTCCCTCCATTCTGAATTTTTTTTTTTTAGGTTTTACGAGATGAAGAATTCCTTTGATCTGAACCATGGTCTACTACTACCCGCTATGATTACTAAACGTAATAATAACATCTTCCCGAGTGAACTGGTATCATTCATAAGAGGCAAAATGGACGAAGTAAGGAAAGAACTCAGGAAAGATCATCATAAGACACATTTTGGTAAAGGAAAATCAAAATCCGCAACAAAAAGAAGAGCACGACACCTTGAAAGATGTCATAAATGTGGAAAATGGTCACACGAAGGTAAATGTTCGAACAATCAAACATATTCAAATACCGAATTTGTTACTCTATGCAGAGAAGGACCGTTCATATGTTTAGAAGAAAAGTTATTGAAGAATCGAGGTTCCGCTTATGTAGCTATGGAAAACCAAATCACACGACTCTCCTATGAGTCGGCTAAAGCAGGTCTCTGAGAATTCTTTCTCACAGGTAAGTATGTACAGTTTTGTTTTTATTTTATTTTATTTTATTTTATTGCTTTTAACCTTTTGATAATAAACGCTGAATCGTTCGCTATAAAGTATTAAATTGATATTCAATAAAATTAGGTATGCGAAACCGAGATTATTGATATCATACAAAAATTTATTACATCACTGCGAAATTTACCATTTATTCTTAAGGTATAAATATCTTTAATCAATCAATCCAAAATATTTCAGAAATTCGTCAGGAGTAAAACTAGGTAAAATAGCTGAAATTACTTTACCCAAAAGAGGGGCGTATATTTTTGATAATATTTGATTAATTAAAGTGGGATAAAAGAACAAAAAGATTTTTAATTTTATTTTTACCATATTTTTAAAATTAATATATAAATATTAAATTATTATTATAAATCTTTTTAAATCAATATATTTAAGTTTTTTTATATATTTTAAAAAATTAATATTTTCAATATAAAGTTTGTAAAATTAATGTATAAAAATATTAATAATATTAATATGAATTTTTAATTTTATGCATTTTAAATTAAGTTTGGTGTGAATTTAAAAATAAAAATTTATTTTATTTCATTAAGTTAAAAATTTGATATTTAAAATTCGTCGTGAGTTGAAGACTAGGTCATTGAACCGAAATTGCTTTACCCGAGGGCGGGACGAGAAATTTTATTATCATTATTTTTAATTTTATTGATCTAAAGTATACCAAAAAAATTAAAAAAAAAACCAAAAATCTTTGCTTTTAAAACAATCGCTTTAAAAACGACAAATTTTAAATTTTGTCGAGGGACGGACTAGGTAAACATACCGAAACTACCTAAAGTAAAAGGAAACAAAATTTTTTTAAAAAAAATATTCAGTTAAATTGTTTTAATAAATAAAGGTTTTATAAAAAAAATATAATAAAAATATTATGTATGTTTGTAGTTTATCTAATGTACAAAACAGGGTAAAACAGCGCACTTTCAAAGACTGGCACTAAGTTCAGCAAAAGCTATTAATTTTGACGACAAAACGAAAAACAAGTGTGATGTAACAACAGACGGAATGAACAAACGATGTGCACCATTTATCATTCAACATAAACAACAATATGTTTGGAAACTTTGGTAAAATTTAATCATTTTTCTATGCTAATCACCCTCAATAATTTAAATTGTTACTGATATCTTGCAAATGAGGGTATTGCAAGATCTTAAGTGTGGGAAGGGGTTAAATTCTTTCGAATTTTTAAAATTTTAATTTAAACACTTGATTACCATTAAAAATACTAGTAACGCCGTAGTTGTATTAGAATCTAGTGCTCTCTGATAATAAAGAACAGCCCTAGTCTTATATACTGACTACCCAATTCTAGTAAAATTTTTCAAAATTTTCAACTAAATGAACTCAAAATCATGTTTATACATATTTATGAACGATAAAACTAGGTGTTAACACCGAAATTATTGTTACCTCGTAAAGGACATACATTGAGAAATAACCCAAAATGTTAGAATGGAATAGAGGAAAATAAAAAGGCAAAGAAAGGAAAATAAAAGGCAAGTGTGGGAAAAATTTACCAAATTATTTAGAACATAAATCACATATTTTTGTACAAATAATTGAAGATACTTTTGTTTTGGACAATTTTAATCAGTTTTACCCAATTTATTGTAATATAAATGAAATTTAAAAGGAAGTAAAGTCTTCAGAGAAAAAGACACGCGCTTCTTGATTTAGGTCAGGAAGTTGTCGTCCAGACCAGTTGTAGAGTCTACGAAAAATCTTGAAAAGTTTTATCGAAAATCAGCTGGAAATCTACGGACCTCAGCATCAAACAGGGTCGCCAAGTGGTCAGACTTATCCTAACCATGAGAGGATCTGTCTCATACAATGCCGGGGGGGGGGGGGCACCGTGCAAATTAGCTTATAAGACTAATGAATCAGATCCCCAGAAAGGATAATCTCCTTAAAGATCAAAAATCAGCTTTTAAGCCTGATATTACTCAATCCTTGAGATTGACCTTAAAGATTGAGAATTACAAACTCATGGAATTCAATGATATCTAAACTCGAGCTTGAACGAGAAAATATTTTGATCAAAATTACAAACCAATTTGTTTTCTGAAAACCCATTTTTAATGCGTTCATTACCATTGAACGTAAAATCCTAAGAATTCACCGGAATTCATTAGGTCACCTGAACCAAATCAGGTGTCAACCGTAAGAACGGTGGTTGCATAGCATGGTCGAAGACAGGACCTTGTACCAGATTGAAAAATTATAGGGTGATCTTTACTATTGCTTCTACAAAGGATAGTAATTGCATCCGACATGATATAGACCATAATCAAAAGCATGTCACGGGACATTGCCTCAACAGTTGCTTGTTCAACGCTTTCCTTTACAACCGGATGGTAGTTTACCAAAAGGTAATATACGGAGCAAGTATACTGGACGTGTTGCTTTCCTAATACAAGGTTAGCAAGTGGGTGACACAAAACCATAAGTTTTGAGCTAAAAATTTCAAATCAGAAACCCACGAAATCCACAAAAACAATTTCGCAAACACCTGTGAAGGATTATTCCGGAAAACTTATCTAGGGTAAAAGCTAGATTGAATTTTCAAAAAGGTCAAATGTTTTCATAAAGATCCAATTTCCTAAAGGATCTAAATTTTCATAGTCATGTGGGACTGTAAACCACAACGTTACTATCATTGTTCATACCGTCTTATTAAAATCACTGATGTACAAAGTGTGAAGAATAAAGAAGTGATTGTAGTATTTTTATTTCAAGACTATATTGCTTGAGGACAAGCAACGCTCAAGTGTGGAAATATTTGATAATGCTAAAAACGAACATATATTTCATAGCATTATCCCTCAAGAAAGACAAGCTTTTAGTTGCAATTGTTCTATTTACAAGTGATATTCGTTTAAATAATAAAAGGTGAAGACAAAAGACAGATTCGACGAATTAAAGACGCAAACGACCAAAAAGCTAAAAAGTACAAAGTACAATCAAAGTGGTTCAAATTATTGATGAGAAACGTCTAAAAATTACAAAGAGTACAAGCCGTGAAACACAAAGTACAAGATATTAAATTGTTCGAAAATCCGGAACCAAGACATGAATCAACTTTCAGCGCTCGACGCAACGGACCAAAATTTACAAGTCAACTATGCACAAGTATATAATATTATATATATATATATATATATTATATATCATTTTAATCAAAGCAGCCCACGTTGAATTCATTTGGTGAGCTGGATTCCAGACCTCCGCACTCGCGGAGCTTTTATGAAGGAAACATCCGCACTCGCGGAGATCTACAGTGAAATGTGGGGCTATAAAAGGTCGTGCATTCTGATCGATTTTATTCACTCTTTTTCAATCTCTCTCACACGATATAAATATATATATATATATATATATATATATATATATATATATATATATATATATATATATATATATATATATATATATATATATATATATATATATATATATATATATATATATATATATATATATATATAATTTATAATTTTAATTTTAATTTAATTTTAATAATAATAAGGTTATAGTGGTGAATGTTGTAAGTGTGTAAGTCGAAATTCTGTCCGTGTAACGCTACGCTATTATTAATCATTGTAAGTTATGTTCAACCTTTTTAAATTAATGTCTCGTAGCTAAGTTATTATTATGCTTATTTAAGCCGAAGTAATCGTGATGTTGGGCTAAATATTAAAGACGGGGTAATTGGGCTTTGTACCATAATTGGGGTTTGGAAAAAAGAACGACACTTGTGGAAATTAGACTATGGGCTATTAATGGGCTTTATATTTGTTTAATTGAATGATAGTTCGTTAATTTAATATAAAGATTTACAATTGGACTTAATTATAAATAACCACATACACTCGATCGGACACGATGAGCAGGATATTTATAAGTACTAATAATCGTTCATTTAACCGGACACGGGAATGGATTAATAGTCAATGGACTTATTATAACAGGAGTGAATTAAATACAAGGAAAATTGGAGTAATTATAGTTTAAGTCCCCAATTAGTTGGAATATTTGACTTCGGATATAAGGATAATTTGACGAGGACACTCGCACTTTATATTTATGACTGATGGACTGTTATGGACAAAAACCAGATGGACATATTGAATAATCCAGGACAAAGGACAATTAATCCATGGTAATAAATTAAAATCAATACGTCAAACATCATGATTACGGAAGTTTAAATAAGCATAATTTCTTTATTTAATATTTTATCGCACTTTTATTTACTGTCATTTTATTTATTGAACTTTTAATTATCGTACTTCTTAATTATCGCAATTTTATTTATCGCACTTTAATTATTGTCATTTACTTTACGCTTTAAATTAAGTTATATTTATTTTTAATATTTTACATTAGGTTTTAACTGCGACTAAAGTTTTAAAATCGACAAACCGGTCATTAAACGGTAAAAACCCCCTTTTATAATAATAATACTACGCATATATATATATTTATATATTTACAAATATAGTTTTAAAAAAATATAGTGTTAAACTTGGCTAGCTCCCTGTGGAATGAACCGGACTTACTAAAAACTACACTACTGTACGATTAGGTACACTGCCTATAAGTGTTGTAGCAAGGTTTAGGTATATCCACTCTATAAATAAATAAATAACTTGTGTAAAATTGTATCGTATATAATGGTATTTCGCAATAAAAATATAACTATTTCGTATACACCTCTACGCACAACACACACATATATGAGTTTCGGAAGAAGTGGTACCGTAATCGAGGAAAGTTTGTTTCTTCCATAAGCTGTGAGCACATGATCTTCCAATTGCTACATACTCGACTTTAGTAGTAGAGAGAGTTACATGTGTTTTTCCTTTTAGGAACCATGAGGTTATGCATAAACCAAATAATGCACATACACCACTCTTTTAAACAGTAGCGATCCACCATCATCCGAATCTCCAAGGCACATGATATTCAGGATTCATAGAGCCCTTTAGATTTTTCTAAAGATCCTTTTAACGGCTCGAAAGTGTGACATATTTGGACTTCCCTTTGCTTGGGTGATGAGCATAGTAGTGCGTTTGAAGTCTCACAAGCATTGTTAGAAATATAAGCATACATAGAACTCAAGAATAATTATAGTAAGCATATATCATATTAAAACTAGTAATCATGCATAATAAGCTTAATTAGAATTCACACTACAAGTAACAATTATGCATAGCAAGCAAGTAATCATGATAATCAAATAGAGGCATGTTCCTTAGCATGAATTTTGATGGGCATATTCATAACCTAAATAACTAGACCGGGAAGGCATTTAACTCGTAATTCATATCAAAATATGATATACGTTAAATCACTACTTATTTAGTTATCTTTTCAAATATAGCCTCATAGTGCACTTAAATGATATAATATAACAAGCAATCACAGAGTTCATGGCAAGTAAGCTAATATCAAATTACTTTCCAGGCATTTAACAATTATGATCTAAGACAACTATTATCATGTCAACATATGTTAACTTGACTATGAATAATGCTAACTAGTTAACATTTTCCATTTAACGATTTGGAGTGTTCAATTAGATCACGAGCATAAAAATAACCAAGCATAATTTTTCAACATGTTAATAAATCATAAGAATGTATGCACATAAGCATGGTGAGACATATATGGCATGTTAGATGTAGCAAATATTAAGCACAATACCCTCATAAATAAAGTTCAATCGGCAAGTTAATGATCCTTACGTGTGTAGTATAGCATTTAACAGGGTAATTTCAACCAACATTGGTTACGAAGAGAGAACTCAAGTTGTTAAGCATGATAATATTATGAGCATACAGGTATGACATGTAGATTTGCACATATAAACATACAAGCAATGAGAACATATATGGTATATGCGAGAGATAAACAAAGTTTATGCAATTTACATAATGAGCGGAAGCCTAGAGTGAATCCTAGAGTGTAAAGCATACAATCAGGAAAATGGTTAATTCTATCAATGACCATTTTATGCTAATAATGTATTGCCAACTTTTGCCATTTATCATGCATGATTAAGAAAGCATGTCCTAATTCTATCAAGACTTTCAAGGTACAAAGATATAGCCTTTTTATGTATGTTCGATTATTCCTTAAGGCTACTCGGACGTCTAATTAAACCTAGTTAGGTTTTGTTTTCTAATTAGTGTCCTAGAGACGTACCTACATCTTAGAGTCACACATTCACCTTTAAGTGATTATTTATCATTAATTTCCATAGGTATGTCTAGCACTTATCATACCAAAGTATCAAGTGTAATCTTTTAGGTTGATTTAAGAGTACTATCTTACAGTCACTTTAATTCGTGAGTTAAGTAAGATTATGAAAAAACTCGTTAATCTCATTACGTGTAAGTATAGGACTCAAGACAGAGAGTTTGAATAAACATTTGTGTGGTTTAAAATTATCTAATTCTTTGACGTATAATGGATTAGTGAAACTTTTCATTTCATTCGTTTGTTCTAGGTGTTCGTTTGACGTAAACCTAATCCTAGTTTAAAAATTAAGAGCATGAATTATTCTTAAAGTTTTCTAACCCCAAAGATTAATCTCCTATTGATGTCTCCTAAGATTTGTTTGTTATGATTCTTTTTGTGATCTTGTCATTTATCCTCTCTCAATGCTAGCACCATTTCTTAAGTAATTACATTGTTAAATCAAATAATGAGATTAATCTTGTTAACACTTTTAACTCATTTATGTATTCACTCGTGACCATCATATTTTACTTTTAGGTGGATTTTTATCAATTAGTTTCATGTTCGTGTGATTTAATCTTTTATGCCATCAACTTGAAATATGTATTGACGCAATGCATATATTGACATGTTTTTATCATTTTACTAATTTCATTTGCAAGCATAAAAGACATTCCACCTAATTGTAAGCATAACATGATTTCTACTTTCAAATGAATTTTGACCTAACTTAGCATGTTAATATATTTGCATGTTAAATACTTAGCATGTTAAAACTCATGTAGCATATTTTAAGAGTAATTCATTTGTAAGTAAAGTTACCTCGACCGGTGATTATTCATTAAATATGTCCATCCAATATTACGTCACCGTCATCATGTTCTTTGTGCTTCGTGTGACGTATTTATCAAGGACATGAGCTTTTTGCACTTGTGATTATTTCGTCTTCCACCAAACTTGTTAGCAAACCTACAACTTGTTGATACAAGGCTTGATACCCAATGTTTGTTGGGTTCGGGATTGTTAACATTAAACACTCTCGTCCTAATCCATTTTAGTACCTTTCTCAAACAATAGATTTTATCCTTTAGACATGTTTATATTATAAGATTTGATAAACCAAGTTCTTGTCTTGAGAATAATTGATTTTGTACACTTTTAGTTGTTTGAAAAGAATTTACACTTACGTGTTAAAAACTTGACATTTAAACAAGTGTCGTTTAATGACAATAACTAGCTTCACATTGGTAAATGTTTAATTATTTCCAATAAACAATGTAAAACGATTGTTTTAACGATTTTTAAAAAGATTTAACGTCTAAAAGTGTCACACCATGGCCGATCTTAAAATTACGAAAGCAATTTTTGATCAGGGCCTATGCGATCGATCCATGATCAACCGTAGACTCGATCGCCGTCCTATTTGGCATTATATTGAGTCTTATAAAGTGTGTTTCTTGAAAATCTCATGGTAGGTCTACTCAATGTGTATTTTAAAGCCAAGTGTTTAATTTATCATTTGATATCTTTGACTTTTAAAAATACTTCTTTTCTTTGTCCAAAAATAATCACAAGTTAGTGACCTTATTTACACATTATTATTACCACTAAGTAATCTTTTGTTTGATTTTCGAGAATACTTAATGAGATGCTTAGAGTCTACTCTTAGATATTATGTCTATCATTTAAGGCTCTAAGATGTGTGACAATTTATGTATTCTAGCATGTAAGATCAATTAATTAAGCACACATTAAACAATAACTCATGCCATTTTTCATGCAAGAATTTTCCTAAGTTTCATGGCAAGTTTCAAGGTGCTTCTTTTGTGTACACTATAGTTGTAATTTTGACCCAGCCCCACATTTTTCTTTACATCCTTTTATTTTTCAAAAATTAACTTTGTTTATTCAAAGAATGTTTCTTTGTTTAAGTTTTTCATTTTAATCAAGGTTTTGTTAATTATCACAACATTTAGAGTATATAAGCTTTATAATATTAAATAAACCTATTAATTATATATTTTTGCTAGAAGGAAGAAAACTTACCTCACCATGTAAATGGTGGTATTTTTCCTCAATGTAGTGGATGTAAGTTTGAGCATTCGGGTTCGATCCTTGACTTCCACATCCCTTGAGTGTCTTGAAGTTGCTTCTTATATGAAAACTTTCATCGTGATTCAAGACAAACTCTTCCAAACTCTTTTGCGTTCTTCAACCAAGTAGAGCTTAGTTCCAAGATGTTTGACTCGGATTTTTGCACAAAGTAGTTTTAGTCACAAAAACATTTTTTGGAGCAAAGATTCGAGCAACCGCTCTGATACCAATTGTAAGTAACTAGAGGGGGTAAATAGTTACTTAGTGGTTTCTTAAAACTTTTTCGAAATCTTTAACGATCAAAACATAAGTTTTAAGTGTGGAAGCGTTTGTGTTTGTTAATGCAAGTATGTAAAGAATATAAGTGCACAAACACAAGGATTTATAGTGATTCGGGTGGATGTTAACTAATCCACCTTAATCCACTCTACAATTTTACGAATTGAGACTTTTCTTCACTATGATACCCTAAACCCGGTGGAGTGTCCGGATACAACACTAGCTACTTGATAAGCCGCTACTTATGAACCCTTGCGTCCCTTTAAAGAATTCACAAACACTAAATGCTCTTACCATAAGATCCTAATGCTCTAGCCTAGTGAAATCACAACTACCTTCTAGATCCCTTTAAGAAGATAGCTTACAAGTAAACTTATAGCTAAGCTTACAATCACTCATAGTTCTTCAATAGGTCACACCAACTTAATTCCCAATGGAATTGATCAACTTCCTAGATCCCTTTAAGGAAGTTGAATCATTAAGCAAGATGGTGTTTCCTATCATAAGAACTATCTAACTTCCTTGACCCCCTAAGGAAGTGTCTTACAAAGTAAACTTAAAGATACAAATGATAAGTACAAAGTTTACATTTCAATTCTATTTAGTGTAAGTAGAATCTCTCTTTCTATCTTATAATCTCTCCATAGATATGTGCTTGAGGCTTGGAAGATCAGTAGATATGACTTTGAAAGAATGTTGGAAAGAGGTGGTCTTCTAGTTTGGAAAAGTGGTGTATTTATATTCCAAGAAAATATTGACAGATAAAACTGCGGTCGAACCACGGTTGACCTTGCAGGAAGTCGTACAACTTCTGTCAGCATTTCAACATATCCATTGGAGCTCCTTTTTCTTTGAATTTTTGGCTTCTTTACCTAATATAGAGCCTTCAAAATATGCTTAATACACATAGAAGTTAACTCCATTACCCCTTTGATCTTGGACATATGCATGGAGGTTGACATGTGCTAGCTAAAGAGGAAAGTTCAATGCCCTTGACCATTGTCATTGATTTCTTTAAAAGGTAAATGCTGAAATCTTGTCCCTTGACAACCCATAAAGCTCCAAACACAATAACCCATGAATCTTACACTTTGTCAATACTTGGATGGAAGTATCATACTTCGTTCGTTGCTTGCAACAAGTTAATTTTGACTAGTTTGATTATAATGAAGAATCCATTAACTAGTTGCTTTAATCATCCTTTGACAAACCACAAGCCTCCAAAACTTCACTAACCCATTTTAATAGCTTGTCATCTTCTTAATGGAAGTTTCTTGCTCTTTAGAACATACTTGCATCTTGATTGAACTAGTTTGATTCTAGTTAGATCTTAAATGAACCTTGTTACAATCTTGACTAGCTTGAATATAATTAAAACTTTCATACATACAAATAGTACTTAAAAGTAATGGGAGAGCACCTCTTTAATTGGGACTTTGATGACCATTATTAGTAAGTATTTAAATGACATTTTGTAACACTTGAAAAGTAAAACACTTTTGTGTTTAATCTTATTTGAGCTTAAAATGTCATTAAGATGTCGTTAGGTGTGATTAGTAAATTAACATCTTTTAGTTCAAAACTCTTTTGAAATCAAAGAAGGTAACTATTATAAGTATGTTTAAAAAGGTTTTGTAAATTATAGATGTCTCAAAGTGGTCTATCTTAAAGTGGATGAATTTGGTTACAGAGAAAACTGCAGTCGGCCGTGAGGCTAGCCGTAGATTGACAGTTTTAGAAAAAGGTGCAATCGTTGGAACAGGGCATCCACGGTCAGACTCACGGTCGACCGTGGTGCAGCCGCATAGCAATTTTACCAAGTTAATTATTTATGTATTGGTCTTTTGCTAGAGATAGTGTAGGCTTATGAACTCATGTCGTCTTACATATGATTAAGCACTTATCACTTTTGTGTCATCAGCAAAACAAAGTGATTAACTTTTGAATATTATAATTGGATTCTCAACCAACACTTGTTATGTAGTGACCCGAACTTTTCCATGTTTATATATATTAATTGAGATTGATATTTACATGATTAAATGTTTCCAACATGTTAAGCAATCAAACTTGTTAAGACTTCATTAATTGAAATGTGTTTCATATAGACAATTGACCACCCAAGTTGACCGGTGATTCACGAACGTTAAAACTTGTAAAAACTATACGATGACATATATATGGTTATATATATAGTTAACATGTTTTTATTATAAGTATGTATCTCATTAGGTATTTTAACAATGAGTTATATACATAAAAATGAGACTATTAATTTAAGAAACTCGAAAACGATATATATAACGATTATCGTTATAACAACGTCTTACTAGGTACATATGAATCATATTAAGATATTGATACACTTGGTTAATTATGTTAAATGATAAGTAAATATATTATTAAGTGTATTAACAATGAAATACATATGTAAAAATAAGACTACTAACTTAATGATTTCGAAACGAGACATATATGTAACGATTATCGTTGTAACGACATTTAACTGTATATACATCATACTGAGATATATTATATATCATAATATCATGATAATATAACAATTTAACATCTCATTTTTTATAATAAACAATGGGTTAACAACATTCAACAAGATCATTAACCTAAAGGTTTCAAAACAACATTTACATGTAACGACTAACGATGACTTAACGACTCAGTTAAAATGTATATACATGTAGTGTTTTAATATGTATTCATACACTTTTGAAAGACTTAAAGACACTTATCAAAATACTTCTACTTAACAAAAATGCTTACAATTACATCCTCGTTCAGTTTCATCAACAATTCTACTCGTATGCACCCGTATTCGTACTCGTACAATACACAGCTTTTAGATGTATGTACTATTGGTATATACACTCCAATGATCAGCTCTTAGCAGCCCATGTGAGTCACCTAACACATGTGGGAACCATCATTTGGCAAATAGCATGAAATATCTCATAAAATTACAAAAATATGAGTAATCATTCATGACTTATTTACATGAAAACAAAATTACATATCCTTTATATCTAATCCATACACCAACGACCAAAAACACCTAAAAACACTTTCATTCTTCAATTTTCTTCATCTAATTGATCTCTCTCAAGTTCTATCTTCAAGTTCTAAGTGTTCTTCATATATTTTACAAGTTCTAGTTACATAAAATCAAGAATACTTTCAAGTTTGCTAGCTCACTTCCAATCGTGTAAGGTGATCATCCAACCTCAAGAAATCTTTGTTTCTTACAGTAGGTTATCATTCTAATACAAGGTAATAATCATATTCAAACTTTGGTTCAATTTCTATAACTATAACAATCTTATTTCAAGTGATGATCTTACTTGAACTTGTTTTCGTGTCATGATTCTGCTTCAAGAACTTCGAGCCATCCAAGGATCCGTTGAAGCTAGATCCATTTTTCTCTTTTCCAGTAGGTTTATCCAAGGAACTTAAGGTAGTAATGATGTTCATAACATCATTCGATTCATACATATAAAGCTATCTTATTCGAAGGTTTAAACTCGTAATCACTAGAACATAGTTTAGTTAATTCTAAACTTGTTCGCAAACAAAAGTTAATCCTTCTAACTTGACTTTTAAAATTAAATACACACATGTTCTATATCTATATGATATGCTAACTTAATGATTTAAAACCTGGAAACACGAAAAACACCGTAAAACCGGATTTACGCCGTCGTAGTAACACCGCGGGCTGTTTTGGGTTAGTTAATTAAAAACTATGATAAACTTTGATTTTAAAGTTGTTATTCTGAGAAAATGATTTTTATTATGAACATGAAACTATATCCAAAAATTATGATTAAACTCAAAGTGGAAGTATGTTTTCTAAAATGGTCATCTAGACGTCGTTCTTTCGACTAAAATGACTACCTTTACAAAAACGACTTGTAACTTATTTTTACAATTATAAACCTATAATTTTCTGTTTAGATTCATAAAATAGAGTTCAATATGAAACCATAGCAATTTGATTCACTCAAAACGGATTTAAAATGAAGAAGTTATGGGTAAAACAAGATTGGATAATTTTTCTCATTTTAGCTACGTGAAAATTGGTAACAAATCTATTCCAACCATAAATTAATCAACTTGTATTGTATATTATGTAATCTTGAGATACCATAGACACGTATACAATGTTTCGACCTATCATGTCAACACATCTATATATATTTCGGAACAACCATAGACACTCTATATGTGAATGTTGGAGTTAGCTATACAGGGTTGAGGTTGATTCCAAAATATATATAGTTTGAGTTGTGATCAATACTGAGATACGTATACACTGGGTCGTGGATTGATTCAAGATAATATTTATCGATTTATTTTTGTACATCTAACTGTGGACAACTAGTTGTAGGTTACTAACGAGGACAGCTGACTTAATAAACTTAAAACATCAAAATATATTAAAAGTGTTGTAAATATATTTTGAACATACTTTGATATATATGTATATATTGTTATAGGTTCGTGAATCAACCAGTGGCCAAGTCTTACTTCCCGACGAAGTAAAAATCTGTGAAAGTGAGTTATAGTCCCACTTTTAAAATCTAATATTTTTGGGATGAGAATACATGCAGGTTTTATAAATGATTTACAAAGTAGACACAAGTACGTGAAACTACATTCTATGGTTGAATTATCGAAATCGAATATGCCCCTTTTTATTAAGTCTGGTAATCTAAGAATTAGGGAACAGACACCCTAATTGACGCGAATCCTAAAGATAGATCTATTGGGCCTAACAAACCCCATCCAAAGAACCGGATGCTTTAGTACTTCGAAATTTATATCATATCCGAAGGGTGTCCCGGAATGATGGGGATATTCTTATATATGCATCTTGTTAATGTCGGTTACCAGGTGTTCACCTTATGAATGATTTTTATCTCTATGTATGGGATGTGTATTGAAATATGAAATCTTGTGGTCTATTATTATGATTTGATATATATAGGTTAAACCTATAACTCACCAACATTTTTGTTGACGTTTTAAGCATGTTTATTCTCAGGTGATTATTAAGAGCTTCCGCTGTCGCATACTTAAATAAGGACGAGATTTGGAGTCCATGCTTGTATGACATTGTGTAAAAACTGCATTCAAGAAACTTATTTTGTTGTAACATATTTGTATTGTAAACCATTATGTAATGGTAGTTTGTAAACAGGATATTTTAGATTATCATTATTTGATAATCTACGTAAAGCTTTTTAAAACCTTTATCTATGAAATAAAGCTTATGGTTTGTTTTAAAAATGAATGCAGTCTTTGAAAAACGTCTCATATAGAGGTCAAAACCTTGCAACGAAATCAATTAATATGGAACGTTTTTAATCAATAAGAACGGGACATTTCAGTTGGTATCCGAGCGTTGGTCTTAGAGAACCAGAAAATTTGCATTAGTGTGTCTTATCGAGTTTGTTAGGATGCATTAGTGATTCTGGACTTCGACCGTGTTTTCTTTAAAAATGATTGCTTAACATTTTTGTTGGAAACTATATATTTTTAACATATGAATATTATGTGATATATTAATCTCTTAATGTGTTTGATATTATGTGATAGATGTCTACCTCTAGAACAAGTCCCATTGACTCACCTAATAATAATGAAGAGTCAAATGTAAATTGGAATGATTCGTGGACTGATTCACAAGTTCCCGAAGAGGAACCGGAAGAAGAGTCGGAACCGGAAGAAGAATTGGAACCGGAAGAAGAATCGGAACCGGAAGAAGAATCGGAACCGGTGGGGGAAATAATAAAACGGTTAAGTAAAAGAGAATCCTCAACCAACCGACCAAGGTTAATTATGGTCAATGGTGTTTCCGCCAAGGAAGCAAAATATTAGGAGGATTACCAATTCTCCGATGAATCGGATTCCGACGAGAATTCCAATGATGTTATAGAAATTACCCCAACTGAATTTAAAAAGGCAAAAGAAAATAATAAGGGAAAGGGCATAAAAATAGAGAAATCTAATTCTAACCCCGATGAACTTTATATGTATCGTCAACCCCCGAAGTCCTTAAGTTGTAACAATGACCCGGGAACCTCTAAACCACCAGGTTTTTCTAAACCAATGTGGACAACGACGGCTCGTATTAGGGGAACATCATATATCCCTAGAAACTTGGCAAAACGAACCAAAACCGAAGAAGAAGAAACGAGCGAGTCGGAATAAGATAGTTGTATTCGTGTGGTGTAATATATGTAATATAGTGTTCTTATGCTTTATGATATATGTAAAAATTGCTTGTATTAATAAGTAATTTTTTTTATGAATCTAACTCTTGTCTATTTTACAGTTTAAAAATACAAAATGGATAGACAACCCAATATTTTAAGAGACCTACCCGGAGACATGATTGATGAAATCTTGTCTAGAGTCGGCCAGAATTCCTCGGCACAACTATTTAAGGCGAGATCAGTTTGTAAGACATTCGAAGAACGTTCCAAGAATGTCTTGGTTTATAAGAGACTTTCGTTTGAAAGATGGGGGATATCACATTGGGAAACCCATAAGTTACGATGTGTTTACTTTGACGCATATATTGCGGGGAACCCAAATGCTATTTTACGCAACGGGTTAAGAAATTATTTTGACTCAATATATCCGAATATTGGACTTCGTGATTTAGAAAAAGCGGCTAACATGCAACATAAAGAAGCATGTTATGCTTACGGATTAGTAATGTTCGCTTCTCACCAAAGTGAGAACAAGAACATCAGGCTACAACTATTAAACAAAACGTTTCGACAAGTGACGGAGTCGGTAATTGGGGTAAGAAATGAGGTTTTTAGATTATTACGGGACTGTTGGACATTACGTAACCCTCGTCCCTTTGATGACGTTACAACACTCTGTCTTATCAACGGCCATAACGGTTATGTTCCACAAGACCAAGGATGGGAAGTAGTCCTAGTAAAACCAGAATGCATGACTTGTTTCTGGACGTATGAATTACGTGTCTTTATTGCCTTTGCTGAACGACTTGTGTACTAGCTAGAATTATCTTCACAACTATCTTGTGTCAAAGTTATTGTGTGCTATATTTCATGCTTTATGTAAAATAAGCGGTATTGTAAGTTTGTAAAATATTGTATAAAAGTTTGAACGCGAAATATTATTATAATCAGTTTTTCATATAGAATTGTAGTAGTTGAATTGTATATTAGCTACTAAGTATGAACTTAACGGGTAGGTACTACCCGAATTTAAACTTATAAAACGCTAATATGAAGAAAAAGCTTTTATAAATGAGTTCATATTATGCTACGAAATACTATTAACTACTCTTAATATTCTGTATGATTAACTTGTTCCATTTGACTATTTTGAAGGAAATGGCACCGACTACTCGACACACCGTGAATATGAATGAAGAGGAATTCCGTACTTTTCTAGCTTCAAACATAGCCGCAGTACAGGCTGCGCTACATACCAACAATAACCTTGGATCTAGCAGTACAGGAAATCGTGTAGGATGCACCTACAAAGAATTCACTGCCTGCAAACCTTTGGAATTTGATGGAATCGAAGGACCGATCGGATTGAA
Organism: Rutidosis leptorrhynchoides; assembly: GCF_046630445.1. Lineage (NCBI taxonomy): Eukaryota > Viridiplantae > Streptophyta > Magnoliopsida > Asterales > Asteraceae > Rutidosis > Rutidosis leptorrhynchoides. Next base: position 106,316,821 of record NC_092341.1, read on the forward strand.
ACGGTGGACCGAGAAGGTCGAATCGGTGTTTGCCATAAGTAAGTGTACTGAAGAGGACAAAGTGAAGTACGCTACGCATACCTTCACAGGTTCTGCGTTAACATGGTGGAATACCTATCTAGAGCAAGTGGGACAAGACGATGCGTACGCACTACCGTGGTCAGCATTCAAGCACTTGATGAATGAGAAGTACCGTCCCAGAACCGAGGTCAATAAGCTCAAGACAGAACTTAGAGGGTTACGAACCCAAGGATTTGATATTACAACGTACGAAAGACGATTCACAGAATTGTGCCTATTGTGTCCGGGAGCATTTGAAGATGAGGAAGAGAAGATCGACGCATTTGTGAAAGGATTACCGGAAAGAATCCAAGAAGATATAAGTTCACACGAGCCCGCCTCTATACAACAGGCATGTAGAATGGCTCACAAACTAGTGAACCAGATTGAAGAAAGAATTAAAGAACAGACTGCTGAAGAGGCCAATGTGAAGCAAGTCAAAAGAAAGTGGGAGGAAAACGGTGATAAGAATCACCAATACAACAACAACAGCAATTACAACAATAATCGTAACAATTATCCCAAAAATCGCAACATCAATCGCAACTACAACAAACGGCCCAACAACAACAACAGCAATAGCAACTACAACAATCATCCCAACAACAATAATAACCGCAACAACAACAACAATCAGAAGCAGCTATGCCAAAGGTGTGAAAAGTATCACTCGGGGTTCTGCACCAAATTTTGCAACAAGTGTAAAAGAAATGGTCATAGCGCGGCGAAGTGTGAGGTCTACGGACCAGGGGTTAATAGAACGAAAGGAACAAATGGTGTTGGAACGAGTAATGGCGGAGCAAGTAGTGTCGGAGCAAGTTATGCCAATGTAGTTTGTTATAAATGTGGAAAACCGGGCCACATTATTAGAAATTGCCCGAACCAGGAGAACACGAATGGACAAGGCCGCGGAAGAGTTTTCAATATTAATGCGGCAGAGGCACAGGAATACCCGGAGCTTGTTACGAGTACGTTTCTTATTGACAATAAATCTGCTTACGTTTTATTTGATTAGGGTGCGGATAGAAGCTATATGAGTAGAGATTTTTGTGCTAAATTAAGTTGTCCATTGACGCCTTTGGATAGTAAATTTTTACTCGAATTAGCAAATGGTAAATTAATTTCAGCAGATAATATATGTCGGAATCGAGAAATTAAACTGGTTAGCGAAACATTTAAGATTGATTTGATACCAGTAGAGTTAGGGAGTTTTGATGTGATAATCGGTATGGACTGGTTGAAAGAAGTGAAAGCAGAGATCGTCTGTTACAAAAATGCAATTCGCATTATATGAGAAAAAGGAAAACCCTTAATGGTGTACAGAGAAAAGGGCAACACGAAGCTACATCTTATTAGTAATTTGAAGGCACAAAAACTAATAAGAAAAGGTTGCTATGCTGTTCTAGCACACGTCGAGAAAGTACAAACTGAAGAAAAGAGCATCAATGATGTTCCCATTGCAAAAGAATTTCCCGATGTATTTCCGAAAGAATTACCGGGATTACCCCCACATCGATCCGTTAAATTTCAAATAGATCTTGTACCAGGAGCTGCACCAATAGCTCGTGCTCCTTACAGACTTGCACCCAGCGAGATGAAAGAACTGCAAAGCCAATTACAAGAACTTTTAGAGCGTGGTTTCATTCGACCAAGCACATCACCGTGGGGAGCTCCTGTTTTGTTTGTCAAGAAGAAAGATGGTACATTCAGGTTGTGTATCGACTACCGAGAGTTGAACAAACTTACCATCAAGAACCGCTACCCACTACCGAGAATCGACGACTTATTTGATCAACTACAAGGCTCGTCTGTTTATTCAAATATTGACTTACGTTCCGGGTATCATCAAATGCGGGTAAAAGAAGATGATATTCCAAAGACTGCTTTCAGAACACGTTACGGTCATTACGAGTTTATGGTCATGCCGTTTGGTTTAACTAATGCACCAGCTGTGTTCATGGACCTTATGAATCGAGTGTGTGGACCATACCTTGACAAGTTTGTCATTGTTTTCATTGATGACATACTTATTTACTCAAAGAATGACCAAGAACACGGTGAACATTTGAGAAAGGTGTTAGAAGTATTGTGGAAGGAAGAATTGTACGCTAAGTTTTCAAAGTGTGCATTTTGGTTGGAAGAAGTTCAATTCCTCGGTCACATAGTGAACAAAGAAGGTATTAAGGTGGATCCGGCAAAGATAGAAACTGTTGAAAAGTGAGAAACCCCGAAAACTCCGAAACACATATGCCAGTTTTTAGGACTAGCTGGTTACTACAGAAGGTTCATCCAAGACTTTTCCAGAATAGCAAAACCCTTGACTGCATTAACGCATAAAGGGAAGAAATTTGAATGGAATGATGAACAAGAGAAAGCGTTTCAGTTATTGAAGAAAAAGCTAACTACGGCACCTATATTGTCATTGCCTAAAGGGAATGATGATTTTGTGATTTATTGTGACGCATCAAAGCAAGGTCTCGGTTATGTATTAATGCAACGAACGAAGGTGATTGCTTATGCGTCTAGACAATTGAAGATTCACGAACAAAATTATACGACGCATGATTTGGAATTAGGCGCGGTTGTTTTTGCATTAAAGACTTGGAGGCACTACTTATATGGGGTCAAAAGTATTATATATACCGACCACAAAAGTCTTCAACACATATTTAATCAGAAACAACTGAATATGAGGCAGCGTAGGTGGATTGAATTGTTGAATGATTATGACTTTGAGATTCGTTACCACCCGGGGAAGGCAAATGTGGTAGCCGATGCCTTGAGCAGGAAGGACAGAGAACCCATTCGAGTAAAATCTATGAATATAATGATTCATAATAACCTTACTACTCAAATAAAGGAGGCGCAACAAGGAGTTTTAAAAGAGGGAAATTTAAAGGATGAAATACCCAAAGGATCGGAGAAGCATCTTAATATTCGGGAAGACGGAACCCGGTATAGGGCTGAAAGGATTTGGGTACCAAAATTTGGAGATATGAGAGAAATGGTACTTAGAGAAGCTCATAAAACCAGATACTCAATACATCCTGGAACGGGGAAGATGTACAAGGATCTCAGGAAATATTTTTGGTGGCCGGGTATGAAAGCCGATGTTGCTAAATACGTAGGAGAATGTTTGACGTGTTCTAAGGTCAAAGCTGAGCATCATAAACCATCAGGTCTACTTCAACAACCCGAAATCCCAGAATGGAAATGGGAAAACATTACCATGGATTTCATCACTAAATTGCCAAGGACTGCAAGTGGTTTTGATACTATTTGGGTAATAGTTGATCGTCTCACCAAATCAGCACACTTCCTGCCAATAAGAGAAGATGACAAGATGGAGAAGTTAGCACGACTGTATTTGAAGGAAGTCGTATCCAGACATGGAATACCAATCTCTATTATCTCTGATAGGGATGGCAGATTTATTTCAAGATTCTGGCAGACATTACAGCAAGCATTAGGAACTCGTCTAGACATGAGTACTGCCTATCATCCACAAACTGATGGGCAGAGCGAAAGGACGATACAAACGCTTGAAGACATGCTACGAGCATGTGTTATTGATTTCGGAAACAGTTGGGATCGACATCTACCGTTAGCAGAATTTTCCTACAACAACAGCTACCATTCAAGCATTGAGATGGCGCCGTTTGAAGCACTTTATGGTAGAAAGTGCAGGTCTCCGATTTGTTGGAGTGAAGTGGGGGATAGACAGATTACGGGTCCGGAGATTATACAAGAAACTACCGAGAAGATCATCCAAATTCAACAACGGTTGAAAACCGTCCAAAGTCGACAAAAGAGCTACGCTGACATTAAAAGAAAAGATATAGAATTTGAAATTGGAGAGATGGTCATGCTTAAAGTTGCACCTTGGAAAGGCGTTGTTCGATTTGGTAAACGAGGGAAATTAAATCCAAGGTATATTGGACCATTCAAGATTATTGATCGTGTCGGACCAGTAGCTTACCGACTTGAGTTACCTCAACAACTCGCGGCTGTACATAACACTTTCCACGTCTCGAATTTGAAGAAATGTTTTGCTAAAGAAGATCTCACTATTCCGTTAGATGAAATCCAAATCAACGAAAAACTTCAATTCATCGAAGAACCCGTCGAAATAATGGATCGTGAGGTTAAAAGACTTAAGCAAAACAAGATACCAATTGTTAAGGTTCGATGGAATGCTCGTAGAGGACCCGAGTTCACCTGGGAGCGTGAAGATCAGATGAAGAAGAAATACCCGCATCTATTTCCAGAAGATTCGTCAACACCTTCAACAGCTTAAAATTTCGGGACGAAATTTATTTAACGGGTAGGTACTGTAGTGACCCGAACTTTTCCATGTTTATATATATTAATTGAGATTGATATTTACATGATTAAATGTTTCCAACATGTTAAGCAATCAAACTTGTTAAGACTTGATTAATTGAAATGTGTTTCATATAGACAATTGACCACCCAAGTTGACCGGTGATTCACGAACGTTAAAACTTGTAAAAACTATACGATGACATATATATGGTTATATATATAGTTAACATGTTTTTATTATAAGTATGTATCTCATTAGGTATTTTAACAATGAGTTATATACATAAAAATGAGACTATTAATTTAAGAAACTCGAAAACGATATATATAACGATTATCGTTATAACAACGTCTTACTAGGTACATATGAATCATATTAAGATATTGATACACTTGGTTAATTATGTTAAATGATAAGTAAATATATTATTAAGTGTATTCACAATGAAATACATATGTAAAAATAAGACTACTAACTTAATGATTTCAAAACGAGACATATATGTAACGATTATCGTTGTAACGACATTTAACTGTATATACATCATACTGAGATATATTATATATCATAATATCATGATAATATAACAATTTAACATCTCATTTGTTATAATAAACAATGGGTTAACAACATTCAACAAGATCATTAACCTAAAGGTTTCAAAACAACATTTACATGTAACGACTAACGACGACTTAACGACTCAGTTAAAATGTATATACATGTAGTGTTTTAATATGTATTCATACACTTTTGAAAGACTTCAAAACACTTATCAAAATACTTCTACTTAACAAAAATGCTTACAATTACATCCTCGTTCAGTTTCATCAACAATTCTACTCGTATGCACCCGTATTTGTACTCGTACAATACACAGCTTTTAGATGTATGTACTATTGGTATATACACTCCAATGATCAGCTCTTAGCAGCCCATGTGAGTCACCTAACACATGTGGGAACCATCATTTGGCAACTAGCATGAAATATCTCATAAAATTACAAAAATATGAGTAATCATTCATGACTTATTTACATGAAAACAAAATTACATATCTTTTATATCTAATCCATACACCAACGACCAAAAACACCTACAAACACTTTCATTCTTCAATTTTCTTCATCTAATTGATCTCTCTCAAGTTCTATCTTCAAGTTCTAAGTGTTCTTCATATATTTTACAAGTTCTAGTTACATAAAATCAAGAATACTTTCAAGTTTGCTAGCTCACTTCCAATCTTGTAAGGTGATCATCCAACCTCTTGAAATCTTTTTTTCTTACAGTAGGTTATCATTCTAATACAAGGTAATAATCATATTCAAACTTTGGTTCAATTTTTATAACTATAACAATCTTATTTCAAGTGATGATCTTACTTGAACTTGTTTTCGTGTCATGATTCTGCTTCAAGAACTTCGAGCCATCCAAGGATCCGTTGAAGCTAGATCTATATTTCTCTTTTCCAGTAGGTTTATCCAAGGAACTTAAGGTAGTAATGATGTTCATAACATCATTCGATTCATACATATAAAGCTATCTTATTCGAAGGTTTAAACTCGTAATCACTAGAACATAGTTTAGTTAATTCTAAACTTGTTCGCAAACAAAAGTTAATTCTTCTAACTTGACTTTTAAAATTAACTACACACATGTTATATATCTATATGATATGCTAACTTAATGATTTAAAACCTGGAAACACGAAAAACACCGTAAAACCGGATTTACGCCGTCGTAGTAACACCGCGGGTTGTTTTGGGTTAGTTAATTAAAAACTATGATAAACTTTGATTTTAAAGTTGTTATTCTGAGAAAATGATTTTTATTATGAACATGAAACTATATCCAAAAATTATGATTAAACTCAAAGTGGAAGTATGTTTTCTAAAATGGTCATCTAGACGTCGTTCTTTCGACTGAAATGACTACCTTTACAAAAACGACTTGTAACTTATTTTTCCGATTATAAACCTATACTTTTCTGTTTAGATTCATAAAATAGAGTTCAATATGAAACCATATCAATTTGATTCACTCAAAACGGATTTAAAATGAAGAAGTTATGGGTAAAACAAGATTGGATAATTTTTCTCATTTTAGCTACGTGAAGATTGGTAACAAATCTATTCCAACCATAACTTAATCAACTTGTATTGTATATTATGTAATCTTGAGATACCATAGACACGTATACAATATTTCGACCTATCATGTCGACACATCTATATATATTTCGGAACAACCATAGACACTCTATATGTGAATGTTGGAGTTAGCTATACAGGGTTGAGGTTGATTCCAAAATATATATAGTTTGAGTTGTGATCAATACTGAGATACGTATACACTGGGTCGTGGATTGATTCAAGATAATATTTATCGATTTATTTTTGTACATCTAACTGTGGACAACTAGTTGTAGGTTACTAACGAGGACAGCTGACTTACTAAACTTAAAACATCAAAATATATTAAAAGTGTTGTAAATATATTTTGAACATACTTTGATATATATGTATATATTGTTATAGGTTCGTGAATCAACCAGTGGCCAAGTCTTACTTCCCGATGAAGTAAAAATCTGTGAAAGTGAGTTATAGTCCCACTTTTAAAATCTAATATTTTTGGGATGAGAATACATGCAGGTTTTATAAATGATTTACAAAGTAGACACAAGTACGTGAAACTACATTCTATGGTTGAATTATCGAAATCGAATATGCCCCTTTTTATTAAGTCTGGTAATCTAAGAATTAGGGAACAGACACCCTAATTGACGCGAATCCTAAAGATAGATCTATTGGGCCTAACAAACCCCATCCAAAGAACCGGATGCTTTAGTACTTCGAAATTTATATCATATCCGAAGGGTGTCCCGAAATGATGGGGATATTCTTATATATGCATCTTGTTAATGTCGGTTACCAGGTGTTCACCATATGAATGATTTTTATCTCTATGTATGGGATGTGTATTGAAATATGAAATCTTGTGGTCTATTATTATGATTTGATATATATAGGTTAAACCTATAACTCACCAACATTTTTGTTGACGTTTTAAGCATGTTTATTCTCAGGTGATTATTAAGAGCTTCCGCTGTCGCATACTTAAATAAGGACGAGATTTGGAGTCCATGCTTGTATGACATTGTGTAAAAACTGCATTCAAGAAACTTATTTTGTTGTAACATATTTGTATTGTAAACCATTATGTAATGGTCGTGTGTAAACAGGATATTTTAGATTATCATTATTTGATAATCTACGTAAAGCTTTTTAAAACCTTTATCTATGAAATAAAGGTTATGGTTTGTTTTAAAAATGAATGCAGTCTTTGAAAAACGTCTCATATAGAGGTCAAAACCTTGCAACGAAATCAATTAATATGGAACGTTTTTAATCAATAAGAACGGGACATTTCATGTTATAGGGTGTGTTTGGATGAAATTAGCTGGAGCTGGAGCTTGTAGCTAGAGCTGGAGCTGGAGCTGGAGCTTATGGACTAGAGCTGGAGCTGGAGCTTATTTTTGAAGATGGTAGCTGGAGCTTATTATTTTTTATAAGTGTTTGGTAAATTAGCTGGAACTTATTTTCCAATTCATAAGCTCTACTTTTTTTCTTAAGCTACTAGAAGTAGCTTATTTTTCTAGAGCTTATGATTTTCATAAGCTCTACTTTTTATGTCTACCAAACAAAGCTTATTACTTGGAGCTTATTAAAATCATAAGCTCAAGCTCTCATAAACTCCCATAAGTTCTTGCGCCAAACACACCCATAACCAAAGACTAACAAACTATTCACTCATTTAATTGTAATCCGCCCATTCATTTAAAAAACAAGTGTTGAGAGGGTCAATTTAACCCAATCTCGACCAAAGTGCTCAATATTTCATTTTAAACCGTTTAATATAAAAACTAAACACGATGAAAACTGAAAAAAAATTAAAATTGATTTAATAGTATAGTTTCAAAAATAGACAAGAATAATAAAATAAAGTTCTTTTATACCTTTGTTTATTGTATGTAAATCAAAAAAGTAGATAAAAGTAAATGTTAAAACGGAAAAATGAATAACAAAGTACAAGGTGATTATGACATTTTATAAACTATATTTTTTTTTGAGTATTTAATTGGGACGGAAGGAGTAATATATATTGACAACAAACCATTTCAAAACTAAATTTTAAATTCAAAATCAATTATATTGTTACTTTAATTAAAGTTACACATTTGTTTTTCTAGTATGTCTCTATCATTTGGGGAAAATGGGTGGGATAACATATACCAACAACTATTACTCACAAACTTTTCTCTCTTTTTCATTTTTTCCCTATGATTTTTTTTATTAAAATCATTCCCATCAAAGCGGGTTTTTTTCTACTTAGCTGCAAAGCGCGTAACCATCATTCTTGTTATAGCCAAAGACCAACAAACTATTCATTCATTTAATTGAAATCCGCCCATTCATTTAAAAAAACAAGTGTTAAAGGGGTCAGTTTAACCCAATCTCGACCAAAGTGTTCAATATTTCATTTTTAAACCGTTTAATCTAAAAAATCAAACACGATGAAAACTGGAAAAAAAAATCAAAATTGATTTGAATCATGTGTTCAATCCGGTTTACAAATCTGAATTCATTTTTCAGTTCGTTTTCGATTTTACTTTTTTGGATTCGGTTAAATTGAAAACGAATTCCTAAACCGAATTTAACAAATAATATAATAAATAAATAATTATTCTATCCGTTCCAATTTATTAGGATTTGTTTTCTTTTTGGGATGTTCGAATTTAATTTAATAGTATAATTTCAAAAATAGATAAGAATAATAAAATAAAGTTCTTTTATACCTTTGTTTTATGTATGTAAACCAAAAAAGTAGATAAAAAGTAAATGTTAAAACGGGAAAATGCATAACAAAGTACAAGGTGATTATGACATTATAAACTATGTTTTTTTTGGGAGTATCTAATTGAGACGGAAGGAGTAATATATATTGACAACAAACCATTTTAAAACTAAAATTTAAATTCAAAATCAATTATATTGTTACTTTAATTAAAGTTACATTTTTTTTTGTTTGTCTTGGTTTCGATTTGAGTTTTGATTTAGTTTTGCCTTTAAAAATATCAACACCGAACAAACCTCAGCATAAATCGAGAATATTAAAATCGAATCAATAACATAATGACCATATAAACTATAAAAACAATATACTCTAATGATATAAGACCTTATTTGTAGTGATGGGATGATGGGGTGTGATGAGTGTTTTTGTGAAGTATAGTGGTGATTTGGAAAAGATAATGACATGATGGAGTATTGACTAATTGGTGTCACATTTTTATTTTCTTTTTCATTTTTGTTTGAGTTTTTTTCTTTTACTTTTTTCATTATTTATAAAAATAATACATATACAATAATTTGAATTTATAAAAACACACTTAAATTAATAAAAATGAAATGATTACAATTTATAAAAGTCCTAAAATGATAAATTACAATACTTAAAAAATCCTAATACAATTACTTTATTAAATTCCTAGAAGTTAAAACGTACGTTAATAATAAAACATAACGATTACTTGTCGTCGCTTGAAAGCTCGATGTAATCTTTGTATCGCTCGGCCATCTTTTTTCTTGAGATTTAAAGCCAAATTTCTTTCTTTTGGATCGGCAATCTCTTATGTATTAAGTTTAAATAATTTGATAACTTTCATTGCCGATCTCATTCGTTCTTCCTCAACTATAGCATCGATAGTCATGTTTAACCTCTCCAATTCCTTATCCTTTTTCTCATCTCATATTGAAACCAACTCTGCGAATCTTGAAGAGTTCGTACCCCGTGAAGAGTTCGTTTCCAGTGATGAAGTACCCGCATCAGACAAACCGGATTTTTTTAGCAGCCTTCTTCGATCATTCTCTTCCCATTGGACGTTGAATCGCATCCTCGAGAAATAGTTCCTGGAGGTTGTTTAACCGATCTTCCCCGAGATTGACTGTTTAGTTTTCGTCAACCACATCATCGTCTTCATTTTCGAGTTCAAATTGTGAATATCTTCTTCTACGCACACCACTTCCACCAACTGCAGGTGGTGTATAACACTTCGGCTTCTTCTTCAAGAATTCCCAAACATCCTTGTAACCCCACAGCTTCGCTGCCCGTTGTTGATATCTTTGCACTGTTAAGTTATATGCTTCTTCCTCGCTTTGACCACTACGCCTTAAGTTATGTTCTTCTTCATTATATAAGGCCATGAAATCTATGCACGCCTTATCCATATGACACCATTTCCCACTTGATTGATCGTCAGTTCGTAAATAACAGAAATCGTTATTGTTAAACTTATTACGTGCTCTAGCCCAAAATGCCGAAGCTCTTTGTGAGTTACCATGAACTCCATCTTTCGAACAATCAATCCAACATGACGACAACCAAATTTCTTCGGGCGGAGTCCACAATTTTTTAAATTGTGGTTCTTTCGCAACTTCTTTTCCTTTTTATTTATGAGTTGTTTGGACCCATACTTGTGGTTGTTACATTTGACCACGAATTTCTTCAACTTCTTCGTTATTTAGAAGCGTAAAAGTTGGTTGTGATTGTGACCATGGTTGCGTATTTGGAACTTGAAATTGTATAATACCCGATTGCGAGAATTGAGAAAATTGTAATGGATATTGTTGTTGAAATGATTGTTGAAATGGTTGGTAAAATTGTTGTTGTAGAAATTGAGAAGAAGAAAAATGCATTATTGAAATCTTGAAGAAGATTTTGTTGCGGGATATTGCCAAATGGTCGATTACCTCAAACATTTTGCGGGAAATTTGAGCTCGAACCGGACATATTCGGTGACCCGAAGTTGTAGAGATTACCGGAACTGCCCTCATTAGGATCGAGATTTGAGACATGGTTATGAAACAAGAAATATGTTAGAGAAATTTGTAGTGGAAAGTGATATAAATGAGAGTGTTTTGTGAAAAAATAGGATGAAATGTATTGTATTTATAGCAATATAAAAAAATTATTATTTATAAAGTTACAATTTTATTAATTTTGCAAAGGCTATTTTCTGTAAACTTCAACGAATCCATTTTCATTGTAGCCAATCATAAGCAACCATCGACCGAAACACGCCAGGTGATGGACTCATCGTGCCCAAGAAATTTTTGACCCATCACGCCCCACAGCAGCACTATAGTGGCATGATGGTAGTGTTTTGGTGGTGATCACGCTCCGTTAATAGTGGTCTAATGACACTTCTGTAAATATAAAAGTGTTAGTAATCAATAATAAGCATTAGAAGTAGATGTAAACATACTTAGAATTCTAATCATCGAGTCAGTTTCTGATCAACTCAATTTATTATTATGCATTTCAGTTCTTTGTGCATAATGTAAAAATATATTATAAAATTGAGAATATTATATTATATTGTATTATTTTATTGTAGTTGTGTGATAAACAATGTATTACATATGACTATATATTGACTATGGGTAGGTTTCATAAAACTTGTTGGATCCCTTGCATCAGTTGCTAGGATCTTTAGATCAAGGAACAAGCATCGATTAGCAATTTGAGATTAATTAAGTGATAAGATGATGAACAAAGATGAACATGAACAAACAATGAACAACGCAATGATAATCTGCTGATTATAACCAAGATTACATGTAATGATCAAGATAAACGATTACAATAACAATTACAAGAGTCTAAGTTAATCACTTTGCCATTTCTATGGTGGTTGGAGCATCAATCCACCATGGATCCTCTCCACCATGAAGGTGAAGAGGAGGAGCACACACCTCACACACACTCAAGTGTTCTTGGTGGAAACATCAACTACAAATGAACAAACAAAACTCTATTTATAGTGTCTGTCTACTGTCAGATCACACGTATGGTTGAGGTCTCAACCGTATGGATGACAGTTTCACCAGTACGAGTGACTTCAGTCACTCGCATGACAGACCTATATTACACGTTTGATCACATACGCTCCTGTGACATGAGTTTTCCAGTTCAATACAATCCTAGGTGTACAATGTAGACCTAAACCATTCTCAGGTTGTTTGACAGCGATGGACAACTCCATTTAATGCACTAACAACTCCCCCTTGGACATTGCTGGCGAATCTGTTGCTGTCGATAAGTCGTTGAAAACACCTCTTGCAATCTTCAGTCAGTCTTTGCAGTGGTACCGGGTCTTCTGAATCATCAAACTTCATTAAAGATCTTCTTGAATGCATATAATACAGAACTTCGCACCTCAATGATTTTTGGTCATTGAGATTTCGCCTTTTCGAATTGTCATTTGATATTCTCAAAGAAACTTCAAATCCACTTGTTACCCACATAACCAATTGTAGCAGAACTCCCCCTAAGACTGAAATGAGATCAATCTTTATAGACTTGAGTTGAAGTGTCGAGACTCTGAAGCTTCCATTTGAAAGTACATGGGCTCATCTTTAAAGCTCGATCATTGGCTCCCGCAGATAGTCCCAATGATTTCGTAGTCGATCAGTGGCTATTGGTTTGGTAGCTTGATCGTCAAACTCCCCATATGATGTAGAAACTTCTTCGAATCTCTAACTTAACCAGTCATTCTGATTACCATCTCATGACACTGATATTTGTGACGAACTCTTCAGATAAAAGACACTCAAATTATCTTGACTGTAGAATCTTCTTTCTCAACGTTCAATGTATCCCATTCTCTCAATAATTTGCTCAAGCATAAACGTCTTCATCATGACTTGCCTACTGTAATGGGCAAAATATCAGAGAAATCCGATCCACAGTTTATCTGATTCATCACACGTCGTCAATCTGGTATCTCATGATTGCGCATCACTCTCATCAATTCCCTTGATAGAGTGGAATCTTCTCAAACAAATGCTTTATATCCAGCAGAATTTCCATAACCAGCTTCCATCACACAATGGAACTCTCGAAATTGGGAATTTAAAACGTTTCGGCCCATAAATAATCAATTGGTTCTGATTACCCCACAATAACTCTTCTTAACACTCGTGTCTCGTGTACTCATCTTACATGGACAATGCAGAATAAAAAACGTCGTTGTTTGCCCATACACAGTCAGATGCTCCTGGTTGCCCTACTAATCTTCGCATAACACAAGTGCTTTACATAAACACTTACTAACTAAGTTCAGAGGACAAAGGAGGTTGTCCACTAAACTTTGTATATCAATGCTTCAGTGAATAGTAAACATCTTCTCACTATCAATAACGCTTGAGTAGGTCGATTTTGATTGTGCGTCTTATAATCACATTCCACGAATGAAAATCTAAAGTAGCTTCGCACGAGTTCAAATCTTCATTTGTACAGATCAATCGAACCTATACGACTGAATTTAAGATACGTGTGACATCACTTAACGCATAACAGTAAAGGTTCACGGGCTCATGATGTCTCGTTGGTACTTCTGTCGTGCAAACCAGGTTCAGGTCAGAATTATCATGATGCAAGACCCAGTGAGTCACTAAATTCTTAAATGTGTAGCTTAATTCGTATTTCCTGCATAAATCACCTTCTTGTACGCTTCTCGATACAATCACATCTCAATCATCTCTTGATTACATCTCGATCACATCTCAATTGCATCTCAATCACACATCAATCGGTATAACTGACTTTGTTTTGTTGACTAATCCTCCAACACATAACATAACAGCTGAAAAGTAACCTTCCAGAACCATTGATAAACAATTACACAAGTTAAGGACCCCCACTAAAAATTCTGGAAAGTTCAGTGACCGCAGTGTAAACTTCAAAAGTTAAGGATCAAAACTGTAAATTTTCAAACTTCAGGGGCTGAAAATAAAACTTTCAGAAAGTTGAGGGACTAAAAATGAAAATTCAGAAAAAGTTCTGAAAATTTTGCATTGGAAGTCCCTGGTATTTAACAGCCGTTAACTGACTTAACTGAGAAGGACTAACAACGTTAGATATTTAAAAGTATGCTGTTGGGTCAAATATTCGGGTCGGATCCTGGGTCTGGATCCAGGTTGGATCTTGGAGCTTTTATCGGGTCAGATTGCTGGGTGAGCTGGATCCATTTGTAAAATTGTTGAACCGTTGGTGAATAAATCACAGAAGAAAAAAAGGAATCCTTCTAGAAGGTGTCTAGGGTTAGGGAACAAGGTAGACAACCAATGACACATGGGTCCCACCATTAATCCTTTTTCTTAATTCATTTGCCAAATTTAAAGTGCCAGGTGGATCCGCGTGTTATTTTCTTTTCAATTTGCAGCCGACATCCATTGGTGATCAGGTAGGTCCCGCGGTTAAAGTTTCATTTAATTATTGTCATGCCATCGAACCCTTTTACTGTTTATCTTCTTCCTTCCTAAACTAAAACGTACGCACAACCATCATTCAACATGAAATCCAAATTGTTTACAGCTGACTCGTACGTTCTACTCATCCGCTCGTGTACATGAAGGTGTCGATCGTATGATTAAGCTCTTCTTCCCCATCTTATCAACCGTATGAAACCAAAAAGGCTCACACGTTCGACCAAAACATCAAACGTACGTTCAACATGCCCATTTGTATGCATAACTAATCAACCATACACTTAATCCAATCACTCGTACGTTTCAGTGTTCATCGTGTTCTTCACGAATTTGCAGATTCCGGCAGTCCCTGGTGGTTCTCATGGTGGTTCACGGCGGTGATAATGGAAAAACACTCAAATCTCAACCAAAATGGCTCAAATTTGACAGGGAGCAACCTTAGAACCCGCTAAACACTTCTCCATTCTCGGATTGTGCAAACAAACTCCAGAAATCCAGTTTCAAATCGATTTCAGTCCACTTTTCTCAAGAACACAAAAATTTTCAAAACTCGATCTATACTAAGAATTAGGAGCTATAAATTTAAAGAAATGTTCACTAGATGATTACAAAGCTTTCCCAATTCATAGTTTTCTTCAATTCGTACTAAATCACCAAAACCCAAAAATAATCAAAAAAAGTCAAACCGAGTTTCAAATTTCAATTTCATCAAATTGCAACAGATTAATCGAATCTTGTTTGATCTTAGACTCTGATACCATTTGTTGGATCACTTGCATCAATTGCTAGGATCTTTAGATCAAGGAATAAGTATCGATTAGCAATTTGAGATTAATTAAGTGATAAGATGATGAACTAAGATGAACATGAACAAACAATGAACAAAGCAATGATAATTTGCTGATTATAACCAAGATTACATGTAATGATCAAGATAACCGATTACAATAACAATTACAAGAATCTAAGTTAATCATTTTTCCATTTCCATGGTGGTTGGAGCATGAATCCACCATGGATCCTCTCCACCATGAAGGTGAAGAGGAGGAGCATACACCTCACACACACTTAAGTGTTCTTGGTGAAAACCTCAACTACAAATGAACAAGCAAAACTCTATTTATAGTGTCTGTCTACTGTCAGCTCACACGTACGATTGAGGTCTCAACCGTACGAATGACAGTTTCACCCGTACGAGTGACTTCAGTCACTCGCATGACAGACCTATATTACACGTTTGGTCATATATGCTCCCGCGACATGAGTTTTCTAGTTCAATACAATCCTAGATGTACAAAGTAGACCTTAACCATTCTCAGGTTGTTCGACAGCGATGGACAACTCCATTTAGTGCACTAACAAAACTGAATGATTAAATGATGTATGGTAGGTTTTTAATGGAGTTGTTTCTGGATGACCATAACTTGTTGATAATTATTTTAAACGAATAATGTTTTTTTTTTTTTTGGAATAGCCACAAATTTATTAGATAACGACTACCTAGCAAGCAGCTAGGGAGCCTAAAAGATTACAATGACTTTTGTTGCCATGAGTTCTAATTTACAAATAACTTGCCTCTAGAATTTAACCAACTATAGGAAAACATATAAATCGAATCAAATAGGACATTTTTCTTCAAAGCCCTCGGGTTAAATAAAAGGTCATTCCTGTATCTCCGTAGATGTCAAACCGTAGACACGAAGATCACAAACAATCTAACTTTTGTAACTAACGTAGCTCTCCATCCTTTTGTGATGCCCCGTCCAAAAATCAATGGCACGAATCATCAACAACAGGTCCATCACATGGTATAACACTACATGCTGTTTTAAAACAAAGTTTTACATTCATAAAAAGATAACGTTTTCCCAACGAAAAATGTTTAACAAGAGTAACATGCTTCTACGAATAGAAATCATTCAAAAATAATACGTGACACTAAGGTCATTACAAAACCATAGTTTAAATGTAACATAGTAATGAATGTAAAGTAAAAAGTTCCATGATTGAGACATCTCTAACAATGCAGCAGAAGTCTAACACATCAAGACTATAACAGCAGTCTATTACGGAAAGTCTAGTACAGCGGAAGTAAACTCGTCTAAGCACCTGAGAAATAACATGCTTAAAAAGTCAACACGAATGTTGGTGAGCTATAGTTTTATTGTAAACGATAATGTAATGTTGACCAGGAGATTTCGTATTCAAAACAGTATGAAAAGTATATGCTTAACCGTGGGCACTTGGTAACTAGCTTAACGTAAAATAATATATCACCCCCTAAAAGTACACTTTGAGAGTGCGTTAAAATAGATGAAGTATTAAACATCCATTAAATGCTAGCCCGACTAGCCCGAGTGGGGATGTCAAACCCTATGGATCCATATCTAAGATTCGCGTCTACTAGTTCATAAACCAATAGTTAAACATTACCGAGCTAAGGGGAACATTTATGCCATTATGTCACCCACACACATATACAGTTTAGGTACTCATGTCTAGTATGTAAAATATAAAAAGCGCATGTATTCTCAGTCCCAAAAATAGTTAAAGTAAAAAGGGAGCTATAACTCACAGTGAATGTGCGGTAAAGTCGATATGAAAAAGTAAGCAAGTAGTAAGTTGGTCCAAAGGTCCTCAACCTAAGTCAAAGGTTACTAAGTTAGTAAATCGTCCCAAAAAGTTTAAAAGTAAATAAGTCAAGTCCTTAAGTATCATCATTATCATCATTCGTGAAAGATAAAGTAAAGTTTCAACAAGAATATAGATCGAAACGAATAGCTGAATTCGTACAGCCGTTACGACCTCTATACAAAGTGAAATTACGTGCGGTCGGTGGCCAAGGCTCCATTTGTGAGTCCTCTTACTGCTGTTCGAAATTCAGATCCTAACTCGATTTCGTTTGACCGTGGTGACGGTCGAAGCGTGAGTAGGTCAGAAATTTCAGCACTTCGTTACAAAGACGTAGTGAACTTTGGAAGGCTATAAATCCTAAACCGTACATCGGATTTAGGCAAGTCTTAAAAGAAAAGTCATCTACACATCCCAAAATTTCTGGAAATTAACTTTCCAGAAGCTCCAGGAGTCAGATCAGACCCTGAAAAATATAAACAAGTGCTCCGGTGGGTTTCTTGATGTTTGATGCTTATCACGGTTCTCATCCTTGATGCGTGTAAGCCTCAAGTGTACAACTCTTTGATGTTTTAGCATCACTTTGACCAAGTTTTAACCATCAACACACAAATAAAAGTAAAAGCTAACTTTCTATAAGTTTTGAACATCAAAGTTGTCTCTTTATTGTATAAACACAATACAGCTTCAACCTTTGTCCTTTTGACACAAGTTTATGCATCTTCATCATATGAGATGATGAAGACTTGATTTTTATTACCATAAAGATCATAGAAAGGTTCCAAATAAGTGAGATCTACAAATAAAAACTTAGATATCAAGTATTAAGAAACCCTAAGCTAGAAAGCTTAGATTTTTACAAAATTAATGAGACCATAAGCTAGAAAGCTAAGATCTAGTAAAAGTAATGAGACCATAAGCTAAAAAGATTAGATCTAAACAAAATAATAAAACCCTAAGCTAGAAAGCTTGGATCTATAATGTTCTTGTTGATCCTTAAAGCAAAATGTTAGATCTACAAGTTTTATGAAGATCATAAACACAAGTTTTGATCTTTAAACAAAAATAAAGTGATTTTAAGCTACAAAACTTAGATCCAACAAAGTAATGAAGATGCAAAGCTAAAAAGCTTGAATCTTTTATGTTCTTGAAGATTTCCAATCAAGGTTTGAATCTACAAGCTATAACAAGATCAAAAAGCTAAAAAGCTTGATCTCATGATGATGATGATGATGATGATGATGTCGTAACTAAGAAGAAAGAAAATTCAAGAACTTACAATTTCTTAAGCCTTTAGAGTGAGAAAGACTAGAGAGAGAATTAGAGAGAAAGTGTGTGTGAAATGAGAAATGAAATGAAGTGTGAAATGAGGATGAGGTTTGAATTTCTAGTGATGGTGGTGGTGGTGTAGGCCGTCGGTTTTGGGGGACAAGGGGGAACAATTTTACTTTTGCATGGTGGTGGTACAAAGGTGGTGCTTGTATGTTGGGATCCCATGCAACAAAATGTAGGAAATGGTACACAATAATGCTAGTATGTTGGCTTATCTTAATAGGTTTTGTCCTACATATTAATGGGTCATAAGTCCATTAAAATTGGGCTAACTTAAATGTCCATTAGCTATAGTAGGGTGGGCCTAAGTCCATTAAGGTAAAAAGTCCATTAAGACTAACTAGTGTGCATTAGTAAAACACTAAGTGTAATTAAGTAACTAATAAGCCAAGTAATTGTCATTAGAAAATAATAATTAGTTTTAAGTAGTCATAATACTCCAATTATGACAAAAGTTTAACGTGTACAAAGTACGTAGCTCGTTTTAAACAACAAGTGACACCAACGGTCATAAAAGCATTCGAGGATCAAGTTAAGTGATTAAGCACTTAATAACACGTTGCAAGGTATTAACAAAAGTAATTAACATGAACAATGAACCCAGAATATAATATAGCTCAATATGCATAAATACGCAGTTTTATGAAAATAATAAGCATAAATATAAGTCGAAAAGGTCGGGTCATTACATTACCCACCTCTAAAAGAAAATTTCTTCCCGAAATTTTAAGCTGAGGTAGACGGTAGAGTCGGAAAAAGGTGAGGATATTTCTGCATCATCTGATCCTCCCGTTTCCAAGTGAACTCGGGTCCTCGTTTAGCATTACAACGGACTTGGACAATTGGAATCTTGTTGTGCTTCAAAGTCTTGACCTCACGGTCCATGACCTCAATAGGTTCTTCCACAAAGTGGAGTTTTTCGTCAATCGTAAGCTCCTCGAGTGGTATGACAAGTTCTGGTTCGGCAAGACATTTCTTCAGATTCGATACGTGTAATGTGGGATGAACAGAACTTAATTGAGATAGAATATCTAAACGGTAAGCAACGGGTCCAATACGCTCCAAGATTTCAAAAGGACCAATATATCGCGGATTTAGCTTCCAACGCTTTTCGAAACGGATTACACCTTTCCAAGGTGCGACTTTCAACATTACGCAGTCACCCACTTGGAATTCGAGATCTTTACGTCTAGTATCAGCATAGCTCTTTTGACGATTACGGGCCGTCTTGAGCCTTTCCTGGATTTGAACGATCTTCTCGGTCATTTCATGGATGAGTTCGGGTCTAGTGATTTGCTTATCACCTACTTCGGCCCAACAAATAGGAGAGCGGCATTTACAGCCATATAAAGCTTCGAAAGGTGCTGCTTTAATACTCACGTGATAGCTATTGTTGTAAGAGAATTCGGCTAGAGGCAAATGCTTTTCCCAAGCTTTTCCGAAATCAATAACATAAGAACGTAACATGTCCTCCAAGGTTTGAATCGTGCGTTCGCTTTGTCCGTCGGTTTGTGGGTGATATGCGGTACTCATGTCTAAACGTGTTCCCAAGGCTTCTTGCAAGGAACGCCAAAATCTAGAAGTGAAACGGGCATCTCAGTCAGAAATAATCGATAAGGGTACACCGTGACGGGATACAATTTCCTTTATGTACAGTTATGCAAGTTTTTCCATTGTATCGGTTTATTTCATAACTATAAAATGAGCGGATTTGGTGAGACGGTTAATAATAACCTAGATGGTATCATAACCGCCTACCGTTTTGGGTTGTTTCGTGATGAAGTCCATCGTTATCCTTTCCCACTTCCATTGCAGGATTTCGGGTTGTTAAAGTAACCCAGACGGCTACTAATGTTCAGCTTTGACCTTGGAACAAGTTAAACACTTTCCAACGTATATAGCAACATCCTTTTTGAGGTTTGGCCACCAATATCGCTCCTTGAGATCGTGGTACATCTTACCAGCTCCTGGATGAATTGAATACCTTGACTTATGGGCTACGTCTAGAATAAGACTTCGTAAATCCCATAACTAGGCACCCATATTCTTCCGGCGAAATATCGGAGTCCTGTCTCCTTAACCTTGAATCGAGAGACGAGAATGTTCAAGCGTTCTTGAGAGATATTTCCTCTTTGAGAGCCTCATCTTGGGCTACACGGATTTGGCTATTGAGATTTGTGCGGGTGGTGATGTTTAAGGCGCGGACACGAAGAGGTACCATTCTCTCCTTTCGGCTCAAGGCATCGGCTACTACATTTGCCTTGCCAGGATGGTAACGAAGTTTACAATCATAATCATTCAACGTTTCGATCCACCGTCGTTGTCTCATATTCAGTTATTTCTGATCGAAAATGTGTTGGAGGCTTTTGTGGTTGGTGAAGACGGTACTTTTAGTTCCGTAAAGATAGTGTCTCCACCGTTTGAGTGCAACGGCTCCAAGTTTAAGATCGTGAGTCGTGTAGTTTTGTTCGTGAATCTTCAATTGTCGGGAGGCATAAGCAATAACTTTCTTCCGTTGCATCAATACACACCCAAAACCATGTTTTGAGGCATCGCAATATATAACAAAATCATCATTGCCTTCAGAAAGGGATAAGATAGGTGCGGGGGTTAACTTCTGCTTCAGGGTTTGGAATGATGAATCTTGTTCGGACACCCAAACGAATTTCTTCCCTTTGTGAGTTAACGCGGTCAAAGGATGTGCAATCAAAGAGAAACCTTCGATGAATCTACGATAATAACCGGCGAGGCCTAAAAGTTGGCGAATATGAGTAGGAGTAGTGGGGGTTTCCCACTTGCTAATGGCTTCGATTTTTGCGGGATCGACTTTAATACCTTGTTCGCTTACAACATGACCAAGAAATTGAACTTCCTTTAACCAAAATTCGCACTTGGAGAATTTGGCATAGAGTTGTTCTTGTCTCAAGAGTTCAAGCACGAGTCAAAGGTGACGTTCGTGTTCTTCTTCGCTTTTAGAATAGATTAGGATGTCGTCTATGAATACGATAACGAATTTGTCTAGATACGGTTTGCACACGCGGTACATAAGATCCATATACACGGCAGGTGCGTTAGTCAAACCAAATAGCATCACAAGAAACTCATAATGACCATAACGAGTTCGGAACGCGGTCTTAGGGTCATCGCCCTCCTTCACCCTCAACTGGTGATAACCTGACCGTAGATCAATCTTGGAGTAAACGATGGATCCTTGCAGCTGATCGAATAGATCATCAATCCTCGGAAGGGGATACCGGTTCTTGATTGTGAACTTGTTCAGTTCACGATAATCCATACACATGCGGAAAGATCCATCTTTCTTCTTCATGAAAAAACCTGGAGCGCCTCAAGGCGAAGAGCTTGGCTGAAAAAATCCACGGTCTTGCAAATCTTGTAGTTGACTCTGCAACTCTTGCATTTCGGTAGGTGCAAGTTGGTAAGGTGCGCGAGCTACAGGTGCAGCTCCTGGCACTAGATCGATCTGAAACTCCACTGATCGCGGCGGTGGTAATACCGGTAATTCTTCTGGAAAAACTTCAGGAAATTTGCTTACAATCGGCACATCCTTCATGCTTTTCTCCTCAGTCTCCAATTTCTTTACAAGTGCCAAGATTGCAAAACGCCCTTTTTCATGATCTTTTGTGCCTTCATGTAACTAATAAGATTCAGCTTTGGGCTACATCTCTCCCCGTAAACTATCAATGGCTCACCATTCTCGCGAGGTATATGAATAATCTTCTCTTCCACAAACAACTTCAGCTTTCACCTTTGACAGCCAGTCCATACGGATTATCACATCAAAGCTTTCCAATTTAATGGGTATCAAATCAATCTTAAAATCCACACCAACTAAGTTTATTATACTTTCGCGACAAATTTGATCAGCTTTCTCAAATTTTCCATTAGCTACCTCAACAAGATAATTCTCATCCAAATGTACTAATGACAAATCTAACTTAGAGCAAAAATGTCTACACATATAACTCCTATCGGAACCAGTATCAAACAAGACAGAAGCTAATAGTTTATTAACAGTGAATGTACCTGTAACCAAGTCAGGATCCTCACGGGCATCTCTGGCATTCAAGTTGAAGACTCTTCCACGTGTAGGCCCGACATCCTTCTTCTTGTTAGGACACTCACTCTTAAAATGACCCTGCTGGCCACATTCAAAGCACTTCCTTGGCGCATTCGGGTTTGCTTTCACAGCTGGAGTGTTGATCCTACAATCCTTGCTGATGTGTCCAGTCCTCTTACACTTCTCACACACCAAATTGCAGTACCCAGTATGATGCCTATAGCATCTCTTGCACTGAGGAAGGCTACCTTTGTAGTTAGGGTTAGGGCTTCTCCCCTCATTGTTTCCCCTAAAGTTCTCATGCCTCTTGACTGAATTCTGATCAAAACCTTTACCCTTGTTTCCATCCCATTTGCGCTTCCCACTACTTGTTCCAGACCCTGATTGCACCTTCTCTGGCTCTTGGCGGATAACCTGATCCATCAAGGTGTGCGCCATGCGCATAGCTTCTTGGACAGTCCCTGGTTTGGAAGAAGTGACATTTCCCTGAATGTCTTTGGGAAGTCCCCACAGATACCGCTCCAACCATTTGTACTTAGGATTAACCATTGTGGGGCACATTAAGGCTAATTCCAAGAATCTCTGATCATAACCATCAAGGTCAGTTCCTAAAATTTCAATCCCCAAAACTCCGTCTCCATCTTCTGAATTTCAGTTCTGGAGCAGTACTCCTCTATCATAGCCCTCTTAAACTCCTCCCAGGGTGTTGCATACGCTTCATCAATGAAATGCCCCGTTCATATCGATTATAAATGATTCACAATAGTTGATTACATCGCGAGGTATTTGACCTCTATATGATACATTTTACAAACATTGCATTCGATTTTAAAAGACATACTTTCTTTACAATGAAAGTCGACGACATGTATACCATTTCATAATATATCTAACTATAATTAACTTAATAATAATCTTGATGAACTCAACGACTCGAATGTAACGTATTTCGAAATATGCCATGAATGACTCCAAATAATTTCCTTAAAATGAGCTAATGTACAACAGAAGATTTCTTTAATACCTGAGAATAAACATGCTTTAAAGTGTCAACTAAAAGGTTGGTGAGTTCATTAGTTTATCGTAATCAATCATTTCTATAATTTAATAGACCACAAGATTTTCATTTCCATTTCTCATAAACATAATCTCATATCAGGCATTTCGCACGGCATAGAGATAAAAATCATTCATATGGTGAACGCTTGATAACCGAACTAACAGGATGCATATAGAATATCCCCATCATTCCGGGACTCTCATCAGACATGATAATCGAAGTACTAAAGCATTCGTAACCCGAATGGGACATGTCAAGGTCCATAGATCTATCTTTAGGATTCGCGTCAATTAGGGGCCATTTCCCTAATTCTTAGGCTACCAAGCTAAAAAGGGGCATATTCTATTTCGATAATCCAACCATAGAATGTAATTTTTGAATACTTGTGTCTATTTTGTCAAATATTTATAAAAGTTGCGCATGTATTCTCAGTCCCAAAAATATATATTACAAAAGCATTTAAAAAAGGAGTAAATGAAACTCACAATATTGTATTTCGTAGAAATTAGGCATATGATGGCATTTGAACAAGTGCAAGGTTGGCCTTAGATTCATGAACCTATATATATATATATATATATATATATATATATATATATATATATATATATATATATATATATATATATATATATATATATATATATATATATATATATATATATATATATATATATATATATATGTTGGTCAATATTTTCTAACAATTTAGGTCAAGTCATAGTGTAACACAATCCTAATGCTCGAGACCAATATGCAAAAGTCAACAAAAGTTATCTTGACCAAAAGGATTTCCACAATTTAAACATGATTATTACTTAGTTTAAATATAGTCATTTTATATTTTTTTTTTAAATATTTTTAACAGACTCAGTAAATAACATAATTCATTTATTAATAAAAATTTTATATTAAAATTTATATAATAAAAATATACTTTTATATATCTTAAGTAATAAAATTTATAAAGTTTATTTAATATCATAAAAATAATATGATAGGTATTATTAATGTAATTATGTTACAAGTAGTAAAATATGTTTGTATCACATATTTATTTGATAAAATAATATCGATAATAATAATAGTAAGTAAAAGTTGTATTATTTTGTAATAATAATTATTATTATTCTACTAATAATAATAACAATATTTATATTTACTAAAAATGATATTATGATAAAATGATAATTCTTATTAATAATAATAATGAAATTTTATATTAACAATGATATTCCTATTAAAAATAATAATTTTTGTAAAAATAATAATTTTTGTAAAAATAATAGTTTTAATATTAATAATGCTTTTAATGATAAAAAAAATAATGAAACGATATTTTTATCTAAATTAAAATCTTTCAAATTTTAATTTCATTATGATACATATACTCATTATTTCCTAATCAATTTGTTAATAGCTTTTAGTCGTCTTTTATATCGCGTTCATAATAATAATAATGATAATAATAGTAATCATAATAATTAGATTTTACTAATATTAGTTTTAATTATAATAATACCAATAATAATAAATATTATGATAATACTAATAACTTTTTTAATGATAATAATAATAATAATAATAATAATAATAATAATAATAATAATAATAATAATAACAATAATAATTTTTAAATAATGATACATATATTAATAATAATAATAATAATAATAATATAAGGTAATAATAATAACGATGATAATAACGACGATAGTAATAATAATAATTTTAACAATAATACTAAAATTCAATTGACTATAACTTCTAATCCGTTCATCGAAATCATTCGATATCTAAATGAAAAGTTCTTAATTTTTCGTTAGCTTTCCAACGACATGCATATCATATGCCTTATCTCAACCGCATATGTAACTAATTCAGGATTCAATATAAACTATCTAGTGACAATATTAAACGTACAAGCATGCATAATCCTAAATACTCGAGCACTAGTCAGGGATACACTAGTAATATATAAAAGTTAAGTTATGAGTGCTCACGTATCAATATTGAGACTCAATATTGTAGGAAAGTACGTAGACGCAACGGAGATGATAAACGTTAGTTTGACCTCATGAGCATACCCCCGAACATTACCCATAACCTCCATAGTTATAACCCATAATTTCCTTAGCTTCATCCCGCTCATAAAATTAATGCACTCATGACCTCGTCGTAGTATTTTATGTATATACTGATAATAATAAGATTAATAATAATATTAATCTTAATTAATAATAATAATAATAATAATTTAAATAATATAAGTAATACTCTGTAATATGAAAGGAAACATGAAATGAATCAGAGTGAAACGAATTCGGTTTATAAATGGATTTTAGCCACCTACCCCTCTCATGCGATCGCATGAGATTTTGAGTGTGGACTCATGCGATCGCATGAGGACACTTTCCAGTTCACTTCATAATTCATATTCTAACGAAACCTTTATATACATATATTTAATAAATAATATATTAAATCTTTAGAATTAATTAAATATTATATTATATTCTCGTGCATAGTTAAATTGTAATTTTTACACCGATGTGTTGTACGTTGACCCTCGACTTAAGTACCAGTTTCGATTTTTCGAACGCATTTTCGTACGCTTAGAAAACTGGTACTTTACGTTTCGTGTAATGTACCTTTATCAATAACAAGAAACAAATCAATGAAAAATTATCCCACTCAAAGTGTAATTTATTCATTTGAGTGTTTTGGTCATTTGCTTCTATAAATCAACGTCTCGTTATTTACCAATATATATTATAATAATACTATTTTAAATCTAAAACGTTTTACGACTAAGTTAATATTATATTTTATCACTTTGTAAAATAATGATATTATCATTTAAAAATATAAACTTATATATTTTAGAAATATTTATTTGCTAATATAATATTTAGTTTTTCAAAAACTAATAAAGTTTAATATATTTAAAATCGTTTGAATGTTAGATATTATTATATCTCCTTACGTTTTACGCTCTAGTACATAATTTGATATGATTCATTTACGCGCCAACGTTTAATTTAACTTCTCAAACGTTCTAATTACATATCTATAAATTAATCGAATCAATAAACACGTGTTACTATCGATTACCTAACTTATCGATATTCATTCTCTAAGTTATCTATATTCCCCATTTTTACTTTTACGTTAAATATTATGAAAGTTAAATAGTTTATCTTATCAAAAGTCACAAAGCAATTATTGTAAGGCATGTATTGGAAATCAACAGGAATTTCCACCAATCTGTCTAGCTCTCGCTACTTGACACTTTTTCCTTACTCGAAGATCACTTTACCATTTATTCCGAATACCGTTAAAAAGGAAAGGTTTCCTAAATCAAAGTGGACCTCTCAACAGAGACCCGTAATCATATCACAATGCATCTGATAATTCAATCATTTATCTTTTATTTTCCGTCGATAAATATATATAGAAACTAATACGTTTATGTAAAGTATTATTTATCAAATACTTTGTTAACGTTCTCAAGTCATTTCATAACTTATTTTCGTATCAACCAAACCCTTAAATGTTTTATTAATATTTCTCAATTTAATAAACATACATATGTATATATTTATACATATATATTTACACATAATTGTTCGTGAATCATCGAGAGCAGTCGAAGGGTAATTGATTACATGAACACAGTTCAAAGTTTTTGAGATTTCAACATTTCAAACTTTGCTTATCATTTCAGAAACATATAAAGATAAAGTTTAAATTTGTTCGGAAATTTCTGGGTTGTCACAGTACCTACCCGTTAAAGAAATTTCGTCCCAAAATTTGATTGGGATGGTCATGGCTGACAATAAGTATATTTTCATGACTCATACGAGTTGAAAATTAGAGTTTTATCATCATTTAATAATATGGATAAAACAATTTGTTTAGGTCAAGAGTACGAGTAAAGTTATCGCAAAAGAGAGAAATGAGAAGATAAAGTTTCGTCATATCTTTTGACGTAGATAGGGTTGATTTACAGAGTTCAAGGGATTTAGAGAAAATCTTCGTAATAAGATTTGATTCTTCAGTAATTAAGGAAATTAGTATCTACTTTGATTCAATGCGATAATCTGTTTTGATTGTCCTGTCGGATATTTTACTATATATCCACCTTCTTCATTTCCTTACAACTCACATCTTCTATTCTTTCTTTCTTAACTCATATTTTAAGGTATTCATCAAAATGCTTCATCCGGTTCTAATTCTTGATATCCTCCCGACTTTCATATCTATCGTTCTCCTTTTTCATTTGCCACCGGAGGAATCTATTCACTTCTACTATACTCTTGGTTTTATAGTGTTTTTAGTTATCTCGTGTCTTTATATTGCTATATGCATCGATATATATAGTTTATAATCTCTGGGTGGTTGTTGGGTTTTATATCTTCCCTTATATTTCGATGTCTCTGCTTCTGTCTTTCCATAATCATTGACATCCACAGTTAATACTCTCTCCAATTTACTGTGATTTATACTCAAATTGATATTTTGAAGCTTCATGCTTTTGTTTTCTCTTCCCGACTTTAAGTCAAGCGAATAATGGTCCAGAATTCGTAGATATGAATTTTGGAACGAACATAGTTAATGTCCTAAGAAAGAAATGGTAATGGCATGATCTTGATTTTTGTTAAATTACCAGAATATCCTGGAAAATACCGAATCATCAAGAAAATATTTTCTTGATATTTCTAGAGGTTAAATAGAATACCAGAGTCGTGTAACATGGCACATGATGACGGTATGGTCTGTGAATCATCACGTTCCATTTAGAAACTCAGCATGACTTACTGTAATATAATCACGTTGATCAAGTGTCATTATATTATACTAACTCATGCATCAGTTCCCAACACTACTTCAAAAATATTCATATTTTAAACTCGATGGTTTCAAAATTTAGAAACTAAAATAGTTTCTTTTATGATGTAATACAGATAGCGCGAAGAAGTAAATGATTTTCAGATAAGAATAATTATGGAAATATCTTCAGAAATATGGAGGATATTTATAATGAAAGATACGATGGTATCTTAGAATTTCTAATAATCAGAGGATGATGAAGAATATTGTCCGCAAGGGTTTTAGAGTAAGGAGTAAGGTATTCGATAATAATTTCAGCAGACACTGAATCATTTTGGATTCTTTGAAGGTAGATTTTGTCTTTGTGATTTGTCCACAGTCTCCTTCATAGTTTGCTCAATCCGTTTTCCAGTTCCAAACCTTCTCTTTTTTTGAGCTTTGCCAACACACTATTCTTTATCATCAAACTTTTTACTGGTAAGGCTGTTTATAGTTTTTGCTGCTTCATCAGCATTTCGAGAACTATTCCGCAGTTCGGGGTGTTTTTCAGAAACTTCACATTTGAAGTATGTAAGTCCGTTATATGTACACATATAACTGTTGGCGTAGACATGTTGCGAGCTTTCAAAATACTGATTGCTAATTCCCAATGATTGGTATGGCAATTCTCGTTACAAGATGCAGACGAATAAATGATGGGGTTTTGATAAATATAATGATTTTTCAGAAAAATCAAAGATCAGTGGAGGTGTTGGTAAGTTTATTGCTAATGTGGTGGAATATAAACGGTTTCCCGGTAACGATGGCGAAAGAGCAACGTATATATCGAGGTTATAATAAGATGTTTCAACTGAAAAGCCGAAGTTGACTTGCTGAAGCTGTGACAAAACTGGCTACTTTGAAAAGAAATCGCAAAGTTATTATTGCTAATAAATGCCAACGAATCTGACGCAGATACGTGTTTAAACTTTTACTTTGGTTTCAAGAGTTTTTCAGGTACATAACTGTGGGTAACATGTGGTTGGATCATCATCTCGATTGCTCATTATTTGAAGAGTCTTCAGGAATTTCTGAGGGTTTGAACACAGATTATAATCGTTAATATACATATGATGTTCTAACACAGTTTTAAAGTCAAAGTATAGATTTGAAAGATATAAGAATCTAAGAGTGATGATACTGGTTATATTTTGAATTGAATTTTGCGATTTCAAAATCAGAATATGTAATTGAATTTGAATGAGTATGGTTGTTTTGATTTTTATGAAAGAATGTATATTGTTGAGAAGATAGTGAGTATAGTTGATGATTGTTGAATCAGATTCAAAGAATGTAACATATTAATTGTGAATTTATATATCTCTCGGGTATTACCTACCCGTAAAAAAAATTCACAATTAGTATTTTGTACAAAAGAATTTTATTACAGTCTTTATGAAAATATATATGCGTATATTTTCTTTAGATGTAACATAGATTTAATGAGTTAATATTAGATTAAACTCATTTGATTTATGGTTGAAATTAGAATTGAATAATCCCTAAAACTTTAGGAATTACATAACTTTTACGAAGTATTTCTTCAATGAAATTGAAATTATGAATCAATACTTCGTTATTTGTTGATGCATGATGTTGATGTTCGTGGAATTCTTGTGAACTTCGCAGAGTACGAATAATGTTATCTGAAAAGTTTTGAGTACATCGATGATGAAAGTGTAATATCAAACCTATATTTGAATAATACACTTAATTTATTATGAAATGGAATTCATTGAATTGAATCAGAAGTTGTAGTTTAATGCTGGTTAAGTTGTTAACGAAAGATGTACATTATAGCATATTAGTAATATGAATTAACCGAGTAGTTAAAATTCACACATAATAGCTTGGTATGGAAAGATTTATTTTGGTTTAAAAATTTATATATATATAAATCTTTCAGTGGAAATGAGTTAATACTTCATAACTTGTTGATACAATATACTTGTTGTTGATTCGTAATGATGTCCACAGTGATTCTTGAAC